>NC_047512.1:40547016-40589516 GCF_902827115.2 Pseudochaenichthys georgianus
GTGCGCATTTGTGAGATGGTCCGCCATATTTGACAACTACATACGGCAACCCAAGTAGGACACTTGACACAGTGGCTTTTGGCAAAACACAAAAAGAAAATTCGAGAGAGATGAGTTATTGTTATTACAACGTGACTTCACTATTATTTAACAACTCTTTTTATTGGGTTCTTTTATTTGGGGTTAAGTACATTGTCAGAATAAATCAGAAATGAATTTAACTTCTGTTAGACAGCTATCATACTGAATAAATATTTGCTGTGAATGTATGCAAAAATGTATGGCACGTACGAGGTACGTAGCATGTTGGATCATGGACAAACTGGGCGATGTTCATTTAGTTGATAAGAGAAGAGAAGTGGATTGATCAGTGTGGAGAGTTTGTCACAATCACAGATCAAGAAAGCGTTGAGATTAACAACATTGTAGGAATACCAAGTGTTGAGCATAAAACTATCTAAAAGACCTCAGAGGTGTTGTCGACAGAGTACTATACTCACTTGATGCCAGTAGATTCAAAATGTGTGACAGAGTAGACAGCCACAGAATGTACCGGATGAGTGATGGACAAAGGTCACAAACAAGGTCGGTCCGATTGTCCAAAGAGAAAACGTGAGATTTAAAATATCAACAATAGATCCAAGAAAACAATGCATGACGAAGAGGAGCCAAAGAAAAGGTCGGGAAAATAGGTAGGAGTCATGAGGATTATAGTGTAAGGACAAGACTACATTCTTAGTGTTTCTGGCAATGGTGATCAACTGTCAACCGAGGCAGAAAGGAAGTCTGAAATAATTGAAATATGTGTTGATGAAACAGCTGAAACAGGTGGGAAGGCTGAATCAGGTGGGAATTACCAACCCAGTCTCATAAAAAAAACGTGTAATAACTACGTTGGTCCACAACGTAGGACGTAGTATTTCTACGAAAACACCTCTGAAATTGTAAAATGCCTACGTTTTTTTTCACCATTCATTCCAATGGCTGGCGTCTATGTCACGTGATCTTCACATTTCTCCCTGCAGAAAAAAAAAACATGGCCGAACTTCGTTTTATTCTCGGTGTAAAATGCCTATTTAAAGTTACTTTGGCCATTAAAATGCGTTTTGAGAAATATGAGTTGTTATTTCAGATTATGTGTGCAGTGGATGTACATGATCTTTAGTTTGCTAGTTATTACGAAGATTACTTCAAGAAATTGTGTCTATACAACGTTTTCATTGTTACCAAGGTGGTTGGTAGGGACGCTGCTATCGATATTCTTTCTGTTATGTTGGGTAAAATGGTGTTATCTTTATTGCTACCCCCTTCCCCGTCAATGTATAGTGTTGGTCCACAGTGCAAACGTATTAGTTTAACAAAATCCGCATCTAAAATTGTGGCATAGTGTGGTGCCGAGAGATGGGAGTCGGAGGCGGGGTATCAAAGGTACAAGCTAGACTTTTATTTAGCATCTCAAAACACATGTAAACAGCTTCATGCCCGGGAAGCCAAGACCGGTGTCAGTACCAGATGTGTTCGGGCTACCAGATATGTTCGGGTGTATTTCCGTCGCTCCCGTCATCCGTCATATCCGTCTACTCACCTCCCTCTGCTCCCAGCGCTCTGCTGCCACACACCGGCCGTCTGCGGAACTGCAGCCGGAGGAACTCGGGACAGCTTGTTATGTGTGGGGTGCTATGGTGGGGTCCCATGTACTTGTGCACATAAATAATGTTTCTAATTATTTACAATTAAAAAATATATATATTCTGCGTTACTTTAGCCAACACTTTTATAAGGCCACTAGATTAGATAATTACGAAATGTGTAGATAGAATACATATCTTTCAGGTTGTTATTTTGTATGTGTTATTTTGTATTTATTTACCTTTTAGTATTTTTATATAGTATCTGAACTTTGGAGAGGAGTTGGGGGACACACGACACATCAAATCCCATCTACAGATCAAGACGAAGCGAATGGAAGTACTCCTAGCGTGTGAAAATGTTTGTGAAAAACGTGTGCAAAGTCTCTGAAAACGGAGCAGTGGCTGTGATGCTAGCTTTGCGGCTAGCTGTTAGTTGTTGTTGTTTGAAGTTGTTGCTATGGAAACAACATGACGGAGAAAAAATTTATATCTTCTACATATAATAACGAACAAAGTAAAGAATGAAGTGTAGGCTATGCCTGTTTGAAGTTGTTGCTATGGAAACAACATGACGGAGAAAAAGTATAATCTTCTACATATAATAACGGACAAAGTAAAGAATGAAGTGTCGGCTATGTTTAAATGTTCGGAATTTGACCATCATGGCCCTCTTGAGTTGCCGTAAAATATGACGGATATGACGGATGCGACGGAAATACACCCGAACACATCTGGTACCCCGAACACATCTGGTACCTACACCGGTCGGAGACAGGAAGTCCGGCTCACTAAAATGTCCGTGCAGAACAATACCCTAACCCATAGATCCGTGGGTGAATAATGTCAATCACCACAATAGATACGTTATTTTCCCCTGTGCAATTCTCCATTTACTCAACAATAACACATAATTATCCTTGTGTTTATTTATTTGTTTGATTAATAAACACAAGTTGGAGTCCGTCAGGACCGAGGGTCGGAGCAGCCATTTGCTTTACAGAATATTACACCCGGAAGTAAGTATTCTCTCCGGTTCGCTTGACAAACCCCATGATAGTCCTCAAGCTCTGTGATTGGAGAGTGTGCAGAGCGTCGAACAGCACTTGAAATGGGATGGAACCACGGCAGACTGTCCAAAACTGGATTTGAACGGGTCCCCCCCTCCCCCCGTCCCCCCCCCCGTCCCCAGAACTACACATGCTAGCTATTGTGTGTTTCGCAACATGTTCTCTATCTATGGCACGTCTCTACTGGGAGTTGTAGTTTTAAAAGACGTTTTCATATTTCCCATAATAAGAAGTTGCCAGTATTAAACTGTGTACATCCCTGGAGGTTTAGGGGATAGGAAACACTCAAATTTAAAACATATAATTAATAAATGGGTGAAAATTGCTTGTGCCCATAATGGGCAGCATTAATATATACCCACACGACAGCTAAGGTCAGAAGAGCTGTATGTAACAGCTGGTCTTATGTCTGTGACCCCTCCTGTTGTTCATTGATGAGCCTGAAACATGCACTTGTGAAGGTTCAGAGGCACATTGTGCAAATATGGCAGTAGCCATCGATCATCTTAAGATAAGATATACTTTATTGATCCCAAGTTGGAAACATTTGCGTTACATCAGCATGTGTATAGTTGTAAATATGCAGTGGTGTTTATTTGTAAATCATTTAGTATAATCACACAAATTCTGTGTTTTATATTTAATAATTCTGTGTTCTAATTTATTGTTCAATACCTGACAAGGTCGGAGATGAAAAACTTTGGTCACAGGTTCCTCAACAGTGCATCACAAGACATCTTTCAATATGTGTACCTCCACCATTAAATTGTCATATTCTGCACATTTCTTATACTATCTACATACATCTTATAAGAGTATAATACATATGTATAATATCAGTTAAAATAAGTGCTTCAACATAGTTAACATTGCTGGAGGTATGCACAAATATTGATAGATGTCTTGTAATGCACTGTTGAGGAACCTGCGACCCAAGTTTTTCATAACTACACCATAGTTGTGTAGGCCTATGATATTTCAATAAACCTTAGAAAATCTTGAAAGGGATGTGCAAAATAGTCATTATATACAGTCTTTACTTAACTATTAGAGAATAACGAGTAATGAACATACTTTATAGGGATTCTATTAATATCTAATAATAAAGATAATGAAATTCAATAACATGCTTTAACCACTAGGTGTTCCTTTATATCAGCTGTGCACCTTTATGGTGTAAATACAGCCTATCTACCAATTGGATCAAATATAAAAGTCCGCCAAATTAGTGTTGATACTGCAAGGAGACGCATTGTGTGAAAAGAAATGTAAGATGTTGTTTAATTGTTGATATATTTATGATCCACATCACGTTTCCAGTGGTGGCGGCAGTTCCTCATGTTTGTCTAGAAGTCTTCTCATCAGGGCTCTATAAATACAGAACTACGGCAGATATGTAATATTTAATGCAGCCGAACCGTGTATTACAATGCCGTTATGTGATGACTTTCAAAGAGAAAAGCAAGTACACTCGGAATAAAGTGTTTTCGGTCTGTTTCCGGTATTTGTTAATGACGATGTGCTGTGAGATGTGAGACTGGAATTGTACAGGGGAAAATAACGTTTCTGCACCATTTTAGATGTGGATTTTGTTTGTAAACTAATATGTTTAGGCTGTGGACCAACACTATACTTTGACAGGGAAGGGGGTAGCAATAAAGATAACACCATTAAACAGTTACACAACATAACAGAAATAATATCGATAGCAGCGTCCCTAGCAACCACCTTGGTAACAATGAAAACGTTGTATAGACACCATTTCCTGAAGTAATCTTCGTAATAACTAGCAAACTAAAGATCATGTACATCCACTGCACACATAATCTGAAATAACAACTCATATTTCTCGCATCAAATGACATCAAAACGCATTTTAATGGCCAAAGTAACTTTAAATAGGCATTTTACACCGAGAATAAAACGAAGTTCGGCCATGTTTTTTTTTTTCTGCAGGGAGAAATGTGAAGATCACGTGACATAGACGCCAGCCATTGGAATGAATGGTGAAAAAAAAGTGCAACTATCCATGACACAGTTCTGTGGGATCCTTCCACCTGTCCACGGCCTTCCGACTCCTCGACACCTGGCCATCAGCAGTCGTGGTCTGAGGTGGTGCGCAGGAGCTTATTGAATGGGGAGACTTCACCGCCTCGCCTACGCCTTCAGAACCGCTTCACGACTCTGTCAGACGATCCGGTCCATCCAGCTGATGCTCCCGCGGCACTGACCTGTCCAGATGATCCGGTCCATCCAGCTGATGCTACCGCAGCACCACTGACCAGTCCAGATCTGCACCCTGCCGACACTGCAACTCCTGCGCCGGCAGCCGACAGTATTTGTGCTGCTTCCCAGGCCACTGTGAAGTCAACTCGGCGTCCCTCATCCCATCTGGCAACCTCCTCACGCCGTAAACTCCTCAAAGAGGCCGTGCTGAGACACTCGGGAAGTTTTCCGGGCCCTGAGCCGGCAAGGAAATCCTCTCCCAGCACAGCTGTTACTGTCTCACCACAACACTCTCCTGCTCAGTCACCACACCCTCAATCACCGGCACCTCCTCGTCCCCTTTTCGCCCCAACCACATTCATAATCGGGGATTCCATAACCAGAAACATCCGATTCTTCAATGCAGCCACACGCTGCCTCCCTGGAGCCACAGTCCCGGTAATCCTGGATAAACTCCCGGGGCTGCTGCACTCACTCCCGTCCTCTGTTAATTGACTGATGGCGCATTTCTACCATGGCGCGGAGCGCGGTTTAAGCGTGCCGGGCCCGTTTTTGGTTGCTTTTCCACTAGGGCTGATATGCTAAACTAGTGAGAGAATCGCTGGCAAGGGGGCTACAACTACAACAAGATGAACATATTTGACCGTGATTTAATTGTAATACACGTTTCAAAATGATGCCGAAGTAACAACATACTGATACCGGTTAGTAAAATCCATGAATTAATGCTTTGACAAGTCTGCAGACAGACGGCAGGCGAAAAACCTTTTAAAATACGTGTTGTCTAAATGGAGATTGGCTCCGACTCTATATGCTCCGACCGTCCACACTCACAACAACGGCCTATACAGACATAAATAAACCAGCGACTGTGTTCACCATGACACAGACAGTCTGTGGTTTGTACTTGTTTAACTTTTGTCTAGTTTCTGAACAGATTTGAGGAGCTGTGAGCTTGAGTGCTAACAGCTAACGGCTGATGTTGTTTTTCTGAAGATGACGTCATGGCTCCGCCTACACTGCGTTACTGTAGATACTACCCCAGCCCAGTTCCTAAACTGTAATGGAAGCGCAGCATTAAAGTGAGCCGGGCCTAACAAGGCCTAACAAAATCGTACTAAGTCGAGCAAGGCCTGCGGTGGAAATGCGCCATAATTGTCCACGTTGGGTCGAATGATACAGCCCGCCAGCAGTCAGAGCTGACAAACATTTATTTTGAGAAACGTTTTAATCTTCTACGGAGCTGTGAAAAGTAGTTTTTTATCTCAGGTCCGATCCCAACGCTGGCCTGCGGAGCAGGGCGTTTCAGTAGGATCCTCAGCCTCCACACTTGGCTCCAATCCGCCTGCAGAGCTCACGATTTAGGTTTTATTGACAATTTTAATATATTCTGGGACCGACCCGCCCTCTTCAACACTGATGGAATCTACCCCAGCAGGTTGGGTAGCCGCATGCTAGCGGCTAACATGCAGCACGCTGTTCAGACGTCTCCCTGACTATTTCCACTACATTTCCACACAACCCCCTTTCCAGCAGTGTCATCTCAGGCCACTGTTTCCACTGCTCGAAACTTTTCTTCTTTGATGATGCTGCTGACGCCTGCCATCTCGCTCTCTGGCGCCACCCAACGACCAGAGGCTTCTATGCCAGTGCAGCGACCCATTTCTGTTATAATCAACATGGTGACTCAGGTTGGAAAAAGAAAGTCCAAAAGGATCTGTTTGAGTTTGTCGAATTTAACAGAAGTTCCGCGTGCTCCACGGTCTATCACGGGCGGTCAGAGTGATAGTATATCAAACACATTTAAACTGGCTCTATTAAATGTCAGGTCTTTAGCAGGTTAATCATTTTTAATCAATGATTTTATCACCCAGCACAATCTGGATTTTATGTTTTTAACTTGAAACTTGGTTCGACCAAAACAAGAGCACAGCTGTTCTTATCGAATCAACCCCTCCCAACTTTAGTGTTATGAGTCAGGCAAGACTACATAAGAACAGCTACTACATAGCTACTCCACCCCCTTGGTGGAGTAGCTATTTTGTTCAATGATTTATTTCAATGCAAGCAGACTATGTATGGAAACTTTGCTTCTTTTGAATATGTGGCCCTTCAGCTGAAATGCTCCTCTCGAGCTCTTTTCCTAAACATCTACAGACCACCCAAATACTGTGCAAGCTTTTTTGATGATTTTACCGAGTTGTTGTCTATAGTGTGTATTGACTTTGACCGTCTAGTCATCGTTGGTGATTTCAATATCCATGTTGACAATCCCCAGGAAAGAGGGACTAAAGAACTGTTTTGTGTTATCGATCATTTTGGACTGACTCAGCATGTCAAGGGTCCGACGCACAATAAGGGGCACACTCTGGACTTAATTGTATCAAAGGGTCTGAACATCTCTAAGCTTGTGGTGACTGATGTAGCGCTCTCCGATCATTCCTGTGTTTTCTTTGAGAGCTCTATTCCCGTCCATACAATTGTTAAGAAAGAGGTAACCACTAGACGTCACTTAACTGAAAATGTACAGGAAATGTTTGCTCTGATTTTTTCTCCCTCACTTGCCCAATGCCCATCCTAACTTCTCAGTAAATGAGCTAGTTGATCATTTGAATTCTAAAATAGCAAATGTCATGGATACCATTGATCCCATTAAAATAAAGGAAGTATCTGGCAAGAAAATATCTCCATGGAGAAAAGCCATGACTGTGAGAACAGCAAAAACTGAGTGCAGAAAAGCTGAACGCAGGTAGATAAAAACAAATCTCCAGGTTCACTTGGAAATATATAAAGAGAAACTCGGTTTCTATAATCAGGAAATAAAAAAGGCGCGACAGTCTTTCTTCTCTGACATCATTACCAAAAATAAAAACAACTCACGTGCCTTGTTTGCTACTGTCAACAGACTAACTAACCCCCCAGTGTCGATAGCCTCAGAATTTCTATCCACCAGGACCTGCAATGAATTTGCCTTCTTCACTGACAAAATAATGCAAATTAGACAGGCAGTCAGTGCCTCTGTATCAGGTAGAGCAAATGTACTGTCCCTGTGTTCACCTAAAGCCAATTCAGACACCATGTCACAATTCCGTCTGATAAATGCTAAAGACCTGGAAGACATTATCCAACATCTGAAATCCTCCTCCTGTAGCCTCGACATCATCCCGACAGGATTTTTCAAAACTGTTTTTCATTGCTTGGCCTCAGATATACTACACTTAGTAAACAAGTCTCTTCAATCTGGTGTATTTCCACAGGCCCTGAAAACTGCAGTAATTAAACCGCTCCTAAAAAAGCATAACCTAGACGAAACCATAATGAATAATGTTATGCAAATTGATTGAAAAAGCTGTTTTTCAACAGTTGAGTAATTTCATGTTTTTAACTGACGGTTTTTATGTGTTTCAGTCGGGCTTTCGACCTAACCACAGCACTGAGACTTCACTTGTTAATGTCTTAAATGACATCCATTTGAACACAGACAGTGGCAGAATATCAGTGTTAGTATTATTCGATCTCAGCGCTGCCTTTGATACTGTTGACCACAACATATTGCTAGACCGTCTTGAAAACTGGGTGGGAGTTTCAGCAACAGCTCTAAACTGGTTTAGTTCCTACTTAAAGGACGGAACAAACTTTGTCTCAATAGGTAATTACAAATCAACCCTGATAAATATGTCATGCGGGGTTCCTCAAGGCTCCATCTTAGGACCTTTGCTTTTTAATATTTCTATGCTACCTCTGGCTGAAATTATTAAAAAGAGCGATCTAAGTTATCACATCTATGCAGACGACACCCAGATTTATTTTAAAATTACACCGGGAGACTATTCTCCCATTAGAACACTGAGCAAGTGCATTGAGCACATCACTGACTGGATGACTCAGAACTTTCTCCAATTGAACAAACAAAAAACTGAGATCATTGTTTTTGGAGCAAAGAAAGACCGATTAAAAGTAATCACAGAGCTTCAGTCAGCAGACTACAAAGTAACTCACAAAGCAAGAAATCTGGGTGTAGTGATGGACTCAGACCTGAATTTTAATAGTCACATTACATCAGTCATTAGATCTGCATACTATCACCTGAAGAATATATCAAGGATTAAAATATTAATGTCACAACAGGACTTAGAAAAGCTTGTCCATGCTTTTATCTTCAGCAGACTCGACTACTGTGTCTTCACAGGTCTCACAAAAAAATCAATTAGAAAGCTGCAGCTAATTCAGAATGCTGCTGCCCGAGTCCTCACTAACACTAAAAGAGTGGATCACATCAGTCCAGTACTGAAGCCTTTACACTGGCTTACAGTCTGTCAAATAATTGATTTTAAAATACTATTGCTGGTTTTTAAAGCACTAAATGGTTTAGGACCAACTTATATTAACGATCTCCTGTATGAACCATCCATGAGTCTCAGGTCTGCTGGGACGTGTCTGCTCTCTGCTACAAGAGTCATAACTAAACAAGGAGAAGCAGCATTTAATTGTTATGCCCCGACCATCTGGAACAAACTCCCTGAATCCTGCAGGTCAGCTGCAACTGTTGATATTTTTAAATCGAGACTAAAAACTTTTCTTTTTGACGCTGCATTTGGATGAGTTGTTCACATTTGAACTGCAGTATGGCTTTTTATCCATGTATTTTATATCTGATTTTATTATCTTTGCTTTTTTAAATGCTTGAATTTAAAATGCCTTTTTATAATGTGCTTCATCTGTATATTGTTCTTAAATATCTTTTGTCTTATTTTGTAAAGCACTTTGGGTTGCCCTGTGCGGAAAGGTGCTCTATAAATAAACTTGCCTTGCCTTGATGCTGCGAGGTTTACGAATATTGTGGGAGGAAGTGCAGGGGCTGCTGAGAGAGGCGTTGTGAGTCACTGTGGACTATTGTAATATTGCACATGTGGGTTTGCACTTTATGAAACAACTTCCTTTTGCACAGTAATAATGTCACTCTGCACTTTAGTGAACAGTTTGCACAGTAGGCTACAGTTTGGCATTGCATATTTGCACATTTTTATATAAATTATAGGCCTACTATTTATTGATGTAGTATTTATTAAATGATTAAACCGAATTAATTGGAATGTCGTCCGGCAGATGCTGGTCGGGTCCTCGGCTCCACCTGAAAAGAGAGGGGAGTTATAGCGAGAGCGCCGAAAGTGTTTATGATTGTGTAAGATTGACAGCGGTTGAGATTAATCATTGTGTGCAAATAATATGTTTGAGCGTGTATATGTCATGACGTTAAGTTGCATTAATTGTACAAGTGTTCCCCCTCCCGTCTTGTCTGTTACTGGTGACTGTGGTCACCTGGGGGCCTGTGTTCTCCCCCCCCCCCTGTGTCTTATTGGCCTGATTAGTGTGTGTGTGTGTGTGTGTGTGTGTGTGTGTGTGTGTGTGTGTGTGTGTGTGTGTGTGTGTGTGTGTGTGTGTGTGTGTGTGTGTGTGTGTGTGTGTGTGTGTGTGTGTGTGTGTGTGGGCTCTGTTTTCCCTGTCAGTGGACAGATAGTGTGTGTGAGATCCATGTGGCTGCTGACTGTGTTCAGGTGGACAGCAATTGAGGCTGTGAATCATGTGCCCATGATTTGAATAAATGCCCACACCGGGTTGTAATTGGACCTTCTGCCTCTGCCTCCTTGTTTGGTCGGGCCGCTCAACGGTCAGCTTCACAGGCGTTCATAGTCTAGACTAGAGCAATGATATTACTAGGCTTGTTATTCGAGATAAGAGGTTAAAATGTTTAGCTTAATTATGTGCATTTTCTTTCCCTTTTACCTATATTAGTATTTCCAGTTAGTTATTATAGGTGTTTTTTTTGTGTGGAAAAGTAGTAGGCGGTAATGCAAGGTCTGGATGCCAACTCTTAAAGCCAAAAAGAAGAAGAAGAAGAAGTTTGATGTGTTCGTGCCTTCTGGATATTTTCTAATGCAGATTTTTGAACTTATCGTATGGCTTGCTCTGTGGTTGAAAACAGAATGCCCATAGATACGGGTTGTTCACTAAGTGAAGTTTAATTCTCTATTACATTTATTTTCTGGATAATCAGATAGATAATTCTGTTCCACGCTCCAACCCAGTAGGTGGCGGTGTCTGCCTTGACGCTGGTAGCTAGCCGATCTAAAGCTAAAGAAGAAGAAGCAGCAGCAGAAGAAGAAAAAAAAAAGAAGAAGTATAATCAGAAGAAGGAGGAAAAGCACAGTTTTTAGCTGCTGTACTTAAAGGAAGCGCCACACCAGTGGCTTTGACTGAGCCATGCGGTAGGTCGGAACACTCTCCGTGTGGAAGCGGTGCAGGGCAGCCAGTCACTTCCTGTATTGTTTACTTTTATGATTTGTGTCTGTTCAATGTTAGCTGCGGATGACTGTTAGCTAGCTTTGACAAAGACTATGCTGAACTTTATTGCATCATTACGCGGAGGCAGGTCTTCAGTTTTAAAGTGTTCCCCCTTTCAGTAACCGTCCAACGGTCAGCTTAATGTTCTATCGTTGGTTACAACCATACGTAAAGCTGCTAATGTGTTGGTGGTTTGCTCAAAGCTTGTTTCAGGTTATATACAGTGCCTTATCATTAGTGAGTGGTTTTATTTGAGACTTCCCTTACACGCCCTGAAACGAGGTGTCCCTGGACATTACTGAGTTACGTTAACAAAAAGCACTACACGTCCTCATGTTGGTGTGAAGCTGTTCCACATGCTGTGATGTTCTCACTCTCAGCACCATAGCTCTGGGTGGATGTCCTCCCACGTGAAGCTTCTGATAGTTTCTTCCTCCTACTGTCTGACAATTATGCTTGCATGATCTGCACTCTCATCAGTTATAATAATAAATGGATTCAATATTTGCCTCAACATTTATTATTATTCGGTTATCAAATTCACAATTTTATAATCCATGTTATGATGAGTGCCTTATATGTGTATACCTGGTTTAGTAACCTACATTTTCAAGAGAATGTTGAAATGATAGTCTAAATATCTCATTGTACTGTATAGTTCTATCCAACCCGCAGGTTTAACCCGATCGAATGTCTCAATTTCGAGCTAGAGACCTGAAGTAATGCAAATGACAAGCACCCCTACCTCTGTATCCTTTCCCCTTGATCCCATGTACTTATCTTGGTTTGTGATGTTTGTCCCAAACTAAGGTTCCTGCCTAGGAAGTAGCGCCCCTGCAGGAGGGAGGAAGTGTGCGTCTGTCTTCAAGCCTGGGCAGTGTCGCACAGTGATGGGGCCGAGGAAGAAGGCCTCCAAACCGCAGCCTGTGGTGGGCAGCAGTGGAGGAGAAGTGCTCCTGAGACCCACTGAGCCCAAAGACTACATCAATGAGCTGTCCCATGAAGTCCTCTGTCATATATTCAGGTACAATGCCACGTGGGGGAGTTGGTATAAATAATGATCAGGAGAAAACAAAGTTTCAGCGGTCAACATGTCTGAAGATTTCAATGTCTCGGACAAGTGGGAGAAGATCCAGTCAAATATCATCTGTGTTTATTATTGGTCTTAAAACATATTGTTAGGAAGGCTATTTAAAGAATGTCATCTTCAAGGAATTAATATTCATATTTGATTGTAAAGTAGGATATTTTAAATAAAACAAGTCTCTTCAAAACACTTGTGTACATTTAAAGTAGTAGACTGAAATGAGTTACACATTGACCTAAGCCAGACGTGCGAAAGGTTTAACGTTGTTTGGTTTCGTAGGTACCTTCCCATGAAGGACATCATGTGTATGGAGTGTCTGTCCCGAAAGCTTCGAGAAGCTGTGACTCTGTACCTGCGCGTGGTCAAGGTGGTGGACCTGTGTGCCGGCCGCTGGTGGGAGTACATGCCTTCAGGTGAGAGCACAACCACGGCTTCCCTTACCAACAAAACCAAACTAAGAGCCTGGTCATTAGTATTTTCTGTAATGTGGTGTAGAAGCATCGGGTTCAGACAATGACTGTGCTAGATAAAAGCCTCAGATGTCATGTGAGCTGCAACAGGGGGAACTGTAGTGAGAGGAAAGTGGTTTTGGAAAGCATCAGGAGAGTGGCTGCAGTGTTCTGCTGAGCGATGGTGAACAGGGAATGGCCACAGTGTGGCGTGGGGGGGGGCATGTCGTGGGGGGGGGCCATGTTGTACTGGTGAGTGTTTATGCATTAGCAACCTTTGGTTTGTCGTCTTATATGTTGAGGAAATGGTCTGAATGTTCTGCTTTTTCTGGGTCAGGCTTTACAGATGGCAGTTTTCTGCTCCTTTTGAAGAAGATGCCAGATCTGGAGCAGCTATATGGCCTCCACCCTCGGTACCTGGAGAGGAGGCGAGTCCGAGCCTACGAGGCTTTCAGTATACCCGGAGTCCTTGAGGCAGTACAAGCCTGTCCCAATCTGCTGGTCAGTATATCTTTGACATTGATTCTCTTCTGCAGCAAGGCTTCCTTGCCTCAGGTTTCAATCTATCCAGCTGTGCCACACTTCTGTATTACAAGGAATGCATACTTTTAGCATTCTGTGGCACGGAGTGAGTCATAACAGGCCGGTGATGTCTTTATAGTCTGTAGAAAAGTTAAACTCTTCTGTTCAGGGGGCCCCATTCTTCAAAAACCTGACCATTGCATAGATATAGATATATATTATTTATGAAATATATATTTTTAAAGTAAAGAGCTGTATAGTATTTATCAACGAATGTGCAAATGTGAATAGTATCAAGTATAGAGCAAGGCACGACCTTGTTGATGAGGCAAGCTGCAGTCGGGTACCAACCCATTTTGTGAGCTGAGGTTTTGTTCCTGACGGACCTCAGGCTCCGTCCTCAGCCTGTTCTTGAAAGGCCCTACATAATTAAAGTTATAATTATTATGGAGAGTGCCAGTATGTGATGCGTCCTCGTGATAACACAAGGCTATGGGAACTAATGTCACCATTTAATTGTTACATTACGAAGCTTATGTCACATCCTCCTTTGACACCCTGATGGTGTCGCTGCGCTGTTAGAAAGCTGAATGTATTTGTAGGATTCAACATTTGGATTTGTCAAATTACTATTCCAGGAAAAGTGTTAACGAGCAAGCTCTAACTGTATATCTGCGTCTTCCTAAGTGAACAGAGATGTGAATCAAGCTATCGCCATGACACCTAAGCACACCGTCTCCTGGAAGAAAAACAGCTAGCTAGTGGACCTTGCATTTTGATGGGTTTGTCAAATAACTGGACTTTCCTGAACTGCAGGGCGTGGAGACGTCCCACCTGGAGCTGGTGGAAGCCATATGGAACTACATGCCTCAGGTTCATATACTGGGGAAGTTCCGCAACCGTAACGGGGCCTTTCCCATTCCTGCTGAGAACAAACTGACCATCCCCATCACTGCAAAGATCCAGACCCTGCATCTCGTGGGTAAGAAACGCCACAAATAGCAGCTGAAATGCAACAATTGAAATATGTAAATCCTTTATTGTCGTTGTGGGGCTTGTAAGTGCACCTGGAAGGCCGTGTCGTGTCACCTGACTTTGAAAAACAGCAGCACTGTAATCGATGAACTTCACAGAGTGTCTGTTTGTTGTAGGCGTGAATGTCCCAGAGATCCCCTGCGTGTCCATGCTGCGCCATCTCTACCTGAAGTGGGTGCGCCTCACCAAACCTCAGCCGTTTAAGGACTTCCTGTGTGTGAGCCTGAGAACCTTTGTCATGCGCAACTGTGCAGGGCCAACGAACTCCCTCAAATACGTTCCCCTGGTAACGGGCTTAGCATCAGCTCGGAACCTCGAGCAGTTGGAGCTGGTGAGGGTTCCCTTCCTGGGGGGGCTGATCCAGCATGTGGTGGAAGACAGCTGGAGGTCAGGTGAGGAGGGTGCCTGTGGGGAACAAAAGAAAGTACATTATTTCCAAAAAGTAATTATAAAATGTAATTATGGTTGGAAAGTGTCATAGAATGTTTTATGATTGTACAAACCCCCATTCCAATAGAGTTGGGACGTTGTATTGAACGTAAATAGAAACAGAATACAATTATTTTCAAAGCATTTTTGACCTGAATACACAACAAAGTATGTGACGCTGCGTATGTGTCTCTCCAGGAGGATTTCGGAACCTCCACACCATTGTGTTTGGAGCGTGTAAGAACTCTCTGGAAGTGGACCTGGGTTACCTCATCATCACTGCTGCTCGCAGGTGCTCAACCATTAGCCAGTTCATTCAACTAGCTGCGTGTACAGCGAGAGTTGTCATGGAAGAACCACAGGGTCCACTTTATGGGCTAGTTGCCGGCGTGAGTGTGAACTGTTGGAGGAGGCCTGGTCATTTATTACCTACTAATAAGTCAGTTTACTGCTCGGCTCAGATCCACCAAAGTCAGCAAGATCTCACCTCCTGACTCCTGAAGAACCCGGTTCAATGAACTGCCGTTTCAATTCAGACGACTCCCTTAAATCTGTTGAAGCGATCCCGAAGGATTTGATGTCAGTAACGAGGTGTGGCCCTACCTAAGTGTGAGTGTGGCGGGGTGCAGTATACGAGGTGTGGCCCTACCTAAGTGTGAGTGTGGCAGGGTGCAGTCTACGAGGTGTGGCCCTACCTAAGTGTGAGTGTGGCGGGGTGCAGTATACGAGGTGTGGCCCTACCTAAGTGTGAGTGTGGCAGGGTGCAGTCTACGAGGTGTGGCCCTACCTAAGTGTGAGTGTGGCGGGGTGCAGTCTACGAGGTGCGGCCCTACCTAAGTGTGAGTGTGGCGGGGTGCAGTCTACGAGGTGCGGCCCTACCTAAGTGTGAGTGTGGCGGGGTGCAGTCTACGAGGTGTGGCCCTACCTAAGTGTGAGTGTGGCGGGGTGCAGTCTACGAGGTGTGGCCCTACCTAAGTGTGAGTGTGGCGGGGTGCAGTCTACGAGGTGTGGCCCTACCTAAGTGTGAGTGTGGCGGGGTGCAGTCTACGAGGTGCGGCCCTACCTAAGTGTGAGTGTGGCGGGGTGCAGTCTACGAGGTGTGGCCCTACCTAAGTGTGAGTGTGGCGGGGTGCAGTCTACGAGGTGCGGCCCTACCTAAGTGTGAGTGTGGCAGGGTGCAGTCTACGAGGTGCGGCCCTACCTAAGTGTGAGTGTGGCGGGGTGCAGTCTACGAGGTGCGGCCCTACCTAAGTGTGAGTGTGGCGGGGTGCAGTCTACGAGGTGCGGCCCTACCTAAGTGTGAGTGTGGCGGGGTGCAGTCTACGAGGTGCGGCCCTACCTAAGTGTGAGTGTGGCGGGGTGCAGTCTACGAGGTGTGGCCCTACCTAAGTGTGAGTGTGGCGGGGTGCAGTCTACGAGGTGTGGCCCTACCTAAGTGTGAGTGTGGCGGGGTGCAGTCTACGAGGTGTGGCCCTACCTAAGTGTGAGTGTGGCGGGGTGCAGTCTACGAGGTGTGGCCCTACCTAAGTGTGAGTGTGGCGGGGTGCAGTCTACGAGGTGCGGCCCTACCCAAGTGTGAGTGTGGCGGGGTGCAGTCTACGAGGTGTGGCCCTACCTAAGTGTGAGTGTGGCGGGGTGCAGTCTACGAGGTGCGGCCCTACCTAAGTGTGAGTGTGGCAGGGGTGCAGTCTACGAGGTGTGGCCCTACCTAAGTGTGAGTGTGGCAGGGTGCAGTCTACGAGGTGCGGCCCTACCTAAGTGTGAGTGTGGCGGGGTGCAGTCTACGAGGTGCGGCCCTACCTAAGTGTGAGTGTGGCGGGGTGCGGTCTTTGAAGCAGGAGAGGAGAGCGCAGAGTCTTTAAGTTGTCCCAGTCCGAAAGGTGGGATCAGTTTATTTGAAGAAACATTGGTCCACACTTGAACGGGGTTTTACCTTCTCTCGTTACAATATGACAAGAATATAAAACATCATGCTGGGGTCCTTTTCTAATCTGAAGCCTTAATTCATAGTTTTGACATTAAATAATCCAAAGCATCTCCTCACGGATCGCCTACACATTCACACCTATAGCCCGACAACATTCAGAGGCGGTTCCGGTAAATGCTCAGTGTGATCTAACAGTTTCAAACTTTCATCCAACATTTCACTCGGCTTCAAAGAAATTCGAGCAGTATGTACCAAGTTTGAGAGAACCTTACCGAGGAAAGGGCCAGCTCTCCAGGGAGAGAGCATACCGGGGGAACCCCCCCTCTCTCCCGTTTGCTCCCGCTCGGCTCGTGTTTTTATGCTCAAATCAGGACAGAAAACCCGACAGGCTCCTCCTCCATACCATATGTGTGGAAACTGGGCATGGCCTCCGGTGTTAAGGACAAGCAACATATTATTCTCGGCGATGACATAAACACATTTTTGGGGCCTTTAGTATTTCTCCTAAAACTCAGGAGCCCCCCCCCCTGTGTACTGCTGTGAGGGATGACACATCTCCTCTCTCTCATCAGTGACACCCATAAACCATAATAGGCCTTACTCTCAACTTAACAAACCACTTGTGTTTTGTTTATACTGTAAATATAGAAAATCATAAAATATGAAGCATTTTCATTTTGTTTATACAAGACTATAATTGATTACAACTCATTTTCTTCAACCTAATATGGAGATCTCAACAGAACCCTGAAAGGTTGAGTGCACCAAAGTTTGGTGGCAAATTGCATCCGCCAGTTTGAATGTGCTCGGGACCCGTACTGTACATTTCTAACTTAAAACGTCGGGGGTACTCAACTCAACAATTCCTGGTTAACAATCGGACTCTATGAGCTGGCTACTGCGCGATCAGGGTAGATGTTGGACACGCTGCGCCGCCGCCGTACAGAGCAAAGCATACACAGAAGCTCACTGATACCCAGGTTAACATGGAGCTGAGAGGAAACCCTTATTGAAGCTGCCCTAACCTTCAGAGCGCTACCGGCTCCTCATGACATGATGTGTGTGTTCAACAGGCTTCACGAGCTGCGCATCCAGCCTTCTCTGACCAAAGATGGCGTCTTCTCAGCCCTGAAAATGGCTGAACTAGAGTTTCCTCAGTTTGAGACACTTCATCTGGGATATGTGGATGAGTTCCTGCTGCAATGTAAGTGTCCTCAAATGTCTTCAGCAGAACTCGGATCATGAAAGAAATCAGCATTTCCATGCTCTTTCTTCTTGTGCTTGATTTCCATGTTAATATATTATCATATTATCAAACAATAGACAACCATGGCTCTCCTTGTCCAGCTGCTGTAGCTTTTGTTTCTTTGTGAATGTGTAGGTAAGATGACTCACTCGGAGCTGGTGAAGTATGGCCTGGCTGACGTCATTGAGAACCCAGGCATCATCACTGATATTGGAGTGAAGGTGGTGAACGAGGTGTTCACTAACATCAAGTACCTGCTGATCTACAACTGTCCTCACCTGCATAACCCTCACCACTGGATCACAGGTAACCCTCCGCAGACATCTGGCTGCCTGAAGTAAGTCTCTCAAGGCGTTAATATTAATGTGGGCTCGATGTAATAGAAGTTGTATTTTGCCGCTGTCTTTAGTCTCTCAGTTGTTGCTTTGTTGTAGTGCCGTGTGCAGCTGTTATCTCTGCCTGTGTCTGTCCTCAGATCAGTCCAGGTGGAGTCGTCTGGTCGATCTCACTCTGGTTCGCTGTCATGCCATCAAACTGGAATCCTTCTCCCAGTTCATAGAGGCACTTCCCAGCCTGGAGTTCATCTGCCTGGACCAGATGTTTAGAGAACCACCCAAGGTATACACTACATATATATATATATATATATATATTTATATTTCTCCCCCTCAGATCCCTTGGTGTAGACAGGTGTGTGTGTTTTCGCCTCGTAGTGTTTCTGTCCAATTAGACATTTTTTTAAACACAAGTTAGCTGTTTTTCTCCCGTCATGGTCAACATTTTTGGTTTCACGAAGATGCCACTTTACATCACATATTATTTAGCTGACACTTTTCTTCCAAGCGATTAAATACCCTAGACATGCCTGTCGACCAGCCCAACGGGACGTGTTGTGAGGACTCGTCACATAATGAGTTGTTGTCGCCAGTTGAAGAGTAGTTGTAATGAAAAGGGGAAACGACTGAATGCTTTCAACAACAACAACAACAATGAGACTATTGTTACATTGTCTGTGCTCATGCATGTCCTGCGTGTCCTGTGTGAGACAGGGCTGTGCCAGGGTGGGTCTGAGTGCAGGGACTGGCATCGGCGTGTCCTCGGCACTTGTCAGCAACCAGAACTCCAACAACGACAATGACAACAACAACAACCACCACCACCACAACAATGAGCCCAACATGCCCCCTGCCCCTCCACCTGTCAACATCATCAACAACAACAACAACAACAACAACCAGAGACAGCAGCAGGAGCACAATGGCAAGTCCTACCTGCAGTCCTAGGGGGACAGCTGTTCAACACGGCAGCAACATACTATTGTGGACAACCGTACCGTTTCCCACCCTTAGTCTTTGGAAAGTGCCCTGAACCTCTCTGGCATTATGCTCGCGCTCTGCCGGAGACGACGTGAGCTAAGTGATTCAGACTCGGACATTTTAATGTTGTGCAACAGTCTATCGCCAACAGTCTGAATGCAGTGTATTTAGTAGATGACTTTCAGATCTGTCATAGCTTCTGGGAGAGAGCGTCTGATCAGAATCAGATGTCCTCTATTGGTCCTCCAGATGGGAAAGGTCACAGAGCAGTGCAGACAAGTCAACATTAGCAGAGTAGCATATTAACTTAGGAGTTTAATAACATTGTTAATATAAAGAAATCTAATGAACACACGTCTGTGGTAAGAAATAAGTAGCAGCATCATAAAAAAGTGAACATATGAAAGTAACAACATCATTAATTAATAAATATAACTCATCTCTCAACAGTGCTGAATATTGAAGTATCAACAAGTAATAACAAAAGTAACAGTGTACCGTAATGGCAGCTATTGCACAACAGGGTGGTTGTAGTCAGCATTGGTGTCTGCTGCTGTTCCAGGGACTGTGGTGATTGGTCTGTAACACATGTTTATTTTCACTGCAGAGGTAAATGGGATGGAGGAGGAGGAAGAGGAGGAGGAGGTGATGTTGGAGGAGGAGAACATGGAGCATCAAATCGAGCTGAAAGGAGCACAGGGGGAGGTGAGAGCTGAGGGGGCGGACGCTGCTCCAGGGCCCAGCCGCCTGGCTGAAACGCCACGACGTCCCGACGAGGAGCAAGCAGGTTTGTTTGTTGTTGACAGTAGCAGGGGTTAAATGTAATATTGGCGTGCACTCAGTTTTGATGTCGTGAATGGAAGCAGTAACTTCCTCAGTGTTGTATTGACTGGGGAAGTCTGATCTGTCTGCCAGGAGGCAGGAGCTGCAGGCTCACCTGCCACCTGTGTGCGAAAATACCCATCTATAATCGGGGGGGGGGGTCCCATCTCGCGTTTATTGCTCTATATACCGGTCAAGATGCAGCAGGCCTATACAAATGGATGCAAGCCAAGACAACCAGTCGTCTATAGCAGCGTTTCTCAACCGGGGCGCCGTCCGTCAGATACTTCTATATTCTGACGTTCATATGATGACGTCGCGCATCATCAAGACGAGTTCACTTTTTTTTCTCAACTTTGTGTGGAAAAATGCGGGGATTATGCGGCCTTTTGATAAATATGCGGTTTTTTAAAAATATGCGCCATTTTGCTGATTATGCGGTAATTTCTGCGATCGCAGAATCGCGTTTTTCTGGAGGGTCTAATTATGAATACTGGCTTAAAAACATGTTGGTGACGATTGCAAGTGACAAATACATATTATAATTCGAGACCCCCCTCAAATGTTACTGTTGAGGCTTTCAGGGGGGCTCGGGTGTTAATCAGGGGGGTCGAGCTCCCCCGGACCCCCCCTGTATTTCGCACACCGCCTGTCACTATCTGGGGAGCCAGGGGGCTACGTGCTCTATGCCGTTTCAAAACTAAACTTCCCTGTTCTCTTTCCTTGTACTGCAAACTAGTTATGTTTCCAAGACCCATGCATTGCATCGGGTCATTGTTGGCATGGCAACAGGAGCAATCCGCGTTCTCAATGTAGCTTGCTGGACATCCACATAAAAGTTGAAATAATTTCCTAAATACATCAGCCGTCTAATCAAGGATTTCTTCATGCTCACACTGGGATCTCTTTCCCAATTCCAGGTCCCAGTGGCTTAGTTCAGCAGAACAGAGCAGCAGGGGCAACTGTTCCAAAGCCCCCCCCGGTCATCTCAGACTCTGACAGTGAGGAAGAGGAATGTCTTGTATCAAGGCTAATGCCAGCTTCCTGTTTGCAGCAGCCAGCTTCCTGTGCAGAAGGTAACACCAGCATTACATGTCACAATGGGTTGTGGGTGGAGACTGGGGTCAGTAACACAACAGCTACAGTATAAGGGCTTCTTGTTCAATACAGAAAAGGATGTACACACACATGTGGCTAGTAGCATAAGAACATGGTTTAAAACAAAGAGCTTGGGTGGTCCCGTGTATGTAAAATGAACATGTGTGTTTCCAGGGAAAGGAAAGACTCCTCTGAGGCGGAGCAACAACGTGGCCGGATCAGCGGCAGACTCGCCTGACCTGACGAAGGCTCAGCTGTCAGAGAGCAGCTGTGAGAAGAGCTGCCAGGTGACCAGCGAACAGATCAAAGCCGACATGAAGGCTGCTGCTGCCGACACCAGCAGGAGGACTAGTGCTAAAGGAGCGGAGGCTGCTGCTCGCCTCGGGGGGGACACTGGGACAGGGCGGGGCCCTGGAGGGAGGCCGCTCACTGGCTCTGCTGCCTGGGCTGGACCTGGAGCAGCCTCTTCCAGGCAGGTAGGTGGATGTGGGAGGGTGGTGATGGGGACCTCCCACAGAGCAACCACAACCACTGAGAGAGCAACAGGAACTGGCAGGCCAAGTGAGGGCCCAGAAGGCCCCTCTGGAGCAGGGACTGAGAAGAGCGCTGCTTGTGTGGACAACGGGGCTCCCAGGTGTGCTGCTGTCAACCATGCCTACAGGAGAGCATCACTGCTGCCTGCACAGGGAGAGAGGCCAGCCCCCCCCCCGGGGTCAGGGTCACAGCGCGGTCAGCACGGAGACAAGGACTTTGTTCCTAGAAGACCTTTGACCCGATCTTGCACTCGTATGACCCCTGTGTCGCTGGTGTCTGAGACAGGTAACTGAACACAGAACACGCTGATCGTGCTTTCCGTTGTGTGCCACGGCTTGGGTTTGTAGTTTCATGGAGCCCAGCAAGCGGTGGTTCTGCACTCAGTGTTTCAGTGTGCCCCCCTTCAAAGTCAAATGAGTAACAAAGAAATTCAAAATGATGACTTTCAAAAGGTCATTAACTTCTAATCTACACTCACATCCATGGAAAGACTCTAGAGATCAAATAAATGACTGCACAAGATATCATGAGGGCCGAAAAGCAAATGGAGGGGTTTTTGTTTTCATTTAAAGATTTTTGGGGGCTTTTGTTTATTTGCTCATGCTTTACCCATAAGTCATGGTATGGACATAAACATGTGGCATACACCAAATGGATGTAGTCTGTGGAGGTTAACAATGAATCTGTGTATTCAACACGATACGTTTAGTGTAGTCTCTCCAAAGGGCTTCTGTCCATGAAGGGGCAGAGCTCCGTATGCAAACCAGTCGGGTGTTAATATGAACTAATACCACTACATGCATATAAATGCCAGCACAGCTACGGAAAGTCCTTCATTTAATCATCTCTACAAAAGGATATTATGTCATCTGAGTATTGTTGCTTGAATTCCGATCCCTCAACCTGCAGTCGCTCAAGGTGGAACTCCAACAATGTCCCCAGATCTCAGTGTGCTCGTGTTGCTGAGCTCTTCTGCAATTGTGATAATAAAGCCTTTGGCGTCCCGGGGAGCGTCAGCTGGCTGGGTCTGACGGTAACGCCAAATATAAGCTGCGACTCTAGTCCTCTGCTTGAGGCTCGCGGCTCGAGGCTCCTTAGAGAGTATACAGACAGTGTATTATTTAAAACCATTATAAAGTTATAGTGTATATTTGAATTAACGCTATAACTGAGTTTGTTTAAGGTGATATTTTTGTTTATGTTAAGATCTTTCAAGAGCCAGGCCTCGAGTCGCAGTGAGGAGGAAACGAATGGCTGACAAGTCCACCAGCACCTCGGACCCTGTCACCGAGGACGACCACGTACAGGTACACACACACACACACACACACACACACCATTTTAACTGCAGGGGCATATGCAAGAGACATTTTTTTTTATTTATTTATTACATTAAGCAGTGACTATTATTTTGATCAATATTAAGATCTCAATTATTTTCATGATTATGTATTGGTGTGAGCGTTGGCGTACGTGCCGAGGCTTCACCCTTCTTCTAGTCCAGTGGTTCACAACCTGGGGGGCGCGCAAATAATTGATTAATTCATTTTAATAAAAATTCAAGTTAGTAGCGAGCTAATAAAGGCATAAAAAGACAGAAATGCATAATTTGTTCTATAATAATATAATAGAAATGTTTCTTCTGCGCGTAAGGTGTCCAAACCGGGCTGGTCTGGGTAAGCGCATTTTTAAAACATAGCCATTGTCCATGCCGGTTTCAGTTGGATTATTTGTCACAGTTGCTCCGATCAGATCGGTCTCCTCCATTTTGTAGATTATTTACGACTTTGTAAACACATCGGCAAAATCCGGCTTACTTTGAGCATGTGTTTTAAACAGTTTAATCCCTTTGTGAATAGTTTCCACTTGCGCCGTCCTTTAATATCTTCACACAGCGGGAATCCAAATGAATGAATCCTGAGTCCAATAACCATCAAAGTCGCTCCAATAGTGCTCCTTAACTACGCTTCCATCCTCCTTTAACAACACACTTCACATTCATCCAGTTTGTGACAGTAGCTGTAGATTTTTGAGACTTTTAAACTTTAATTACCACTGTTGCCTTAACTCAGCGTTTCTCAAAGTGTGGGGCGCGCCCCACTGGTGGGGCGCAGAGATGTGATAGGTGGGTCGCGAACAAAAAAAAAATGTTTTACATTTTTTTTTCACATTTATTTATTATTTATACACTGGTGGAATATCAAAACAACGACCCGCCCGGGGTGCAAAACGTATCAATGAAAAGCGACCCTCTACCACACAAAACAACACCTGTAGATAACCCAATTTGTGTTCTTTGAAATTGAAAAGGATATTGCATTGTGTTTGTTACTTTCGTTGCAGTTGTATGTCTTAAGTGTAATTTGGCATGCTTTTATTTTGAAGGCAAGTTTACGCTGTTGACAGTTGTTGTTGTTGCTATGGAAACAAGAAACGTTTCACAGCGGGCGGAACTTCCGCGATAATAAAGCCCACCCATTTAGAGGGAAGATATGATTGGTCAATTGTACTGTCATTTGACATTACTCTCGTTCAGTTACTATAGCTGGCCCTCTGTGAATTCATAGCTGGACGTCCAATCAGCTCCTGTCTTCACAGACTCGCAGAGAGGAGCTTCTTTCATTTAACCCTTCACATTCAAACAGAAACTGAATAGGCAGATTCAAAGGATTTATTTCTTTGGAAATGTTATTTTAAATAGAATTTAATCAAGTTATTTTTGGTAAAACTATTGACAAATATTACTAAAAACATATTTAAAAAAAATATATAAAGAAAAATACAATTTGTTTTAATGTTTTTAAATATTATTTGTAGAATATCTTAGGCCCTCAGAGACAGGCTCGCCACTGGTAACAATCTCTCATACACAAGTGTGAAACGCTCTCACAGACACACACAACAGCGTTGCAGTCGGGAAGAAGAGCGAGAGAGCAAGAGAGAGAGCACACCTTTATCTATTTAATAAAGTTGTACAAAATAAAGTAAGAAATCATTCCAATGTGTACTATAGGACAGTAAAAAGTTTAAAAGGGGAGTTATTAGTCAAATATGCATAAAGAAAAAGAAAGAATGCTAACTAGGTAACATAAGATAAGAATAAACAAGTTTAAATGATTTGTTGTGATCATATTCTAAAGATGTTTGGATTATTGAAAAGTATACAGCTCCCTTTCAGAGGGTTTCAGAGTGTTGAGAGCTGTATCCATAAATTCATGTTGGGCTCAAAGTAGGGCTGCTCGATTATGGCAAAAATCATAATCTCGATTATTTGGGTCAATAATTGATATTACGATTATTAAAAACGATTAACCATTTACTTTGAAAAACATCAATTTATTGAAGAAAATAATTTGAAAAGTATGTTTTTAACAGTTGATTACCCTGAACTTTAAGTATAATTCAACTGAAAAACCTATTTAAAAAATAAATAAAATCGTTTTATTTCGATTATGTTTTCATAATCGTTGCAAGCCAAAATCGTAATTGCGATTAAAATACGATTTTTAATTGAGCAGCCCTAGCTCAAAGTGCACCAGATTGATGCATTCAACTTCAACATTTAAAAAAAATCTTCCTGGGGGTGCATGCCCCCAGACCCTCGAGGATGTGACGTCCACCACCAAATAAAGCAGGTTAAAATAATTAAATTGCATACATTTTATTTTAGTAAACACTGAAAACGGGTCCCACAGACCCAAACAGCACTCAAAGGTTAAAGGTAGCATATAATAATGTTAAAATGTGCTAAATATATACACTGCAAAAAAACAAAGTAAAAGTAGCTCACGACTTGTTTTATTTTTTTAAAGTAACCCTCATCCTAAAAATATTGGAGACTCCTGATATAGAACGATACATTTGACAATTTTAAGCTTGGCCTACCATTTTATTGGAGCGATGAGGAACAGGTGGGGCTTGAAAAGGCCCACCTGTTCAAAGTGGGGAATGGCAGAAAAAGTTTGAGAACCACTGCCTTAACTGTTGCCCCCCTCCCCCCTTGTGGGTGTGTGGGGGTGGGGCGCAACTTCCAACAGGATTAATTTGGGGGGGGCTCTCGGGGTAAAAGGTTGGGAACCCCTGTTCTAGTAATGTTTATCCCTGTTAAACCAGTGTCATGAATTCACTGTCATTCCAACAATACGTTGGTTGTGTGTGTGTATGGACTGTAAATAGTGTATTGTAACGTTCTAAAAGCAACATTATTATTAAGTTAGTTTTTTTAAATGAAAGTTTAATTTGGATTCTGTTCCCCTGGGGGGAGCCAAAGTGTTGCAGTTGGGGCTTAGAAGAGAGCTCGTGATGTTCGTCGTCTAACATCAGAACACTATGGTAGCCTTCTGTGGCTCCATTGATCAGGATGTAAAGTGTACAAGTTGAAGCGTTTGTTCTAACAGTTTGCAGCTACTTGCTTTCAAGCAGAACAGGGCAAACAAACTTAGCGGGAGTGTTTACGTGTTCGGTGTAATGACGTAAAACGGCCTGGACAACTTCCGTAGTCCGATTCAGCCACATGTTAACAACCATCGTTTTTCAGACACTGTGACTTTGTCACAGTGGACTGACGGCTTCGGGCCTTGTAATATTGCACATGTGGTTTAGTTTGAAAGTGTTCCCCCTCCCGTTTTGTCTGTGGCTGGTGATTGTGTGCACCTGGTGCCCTGTGTTGTCTCCTCCCCCCACGTGTGTGTGTGTGTGTGTGTGTGTGTGTGTGTGTGTGTGTGTGTGTGTGTGTGTGTGTGTGTGTGTGTGTGTGTGTGTGTGTGTGTGTGTGTGTGTGTGTGTGTGTGTGTGTGTGTGTGTGTGTGTGTGTGTGTGTGTGTGTGTGTGTGTGTGTGTGTGTGTGTGTGTGTGTGTGTGTGTGTGTGTGTGTGTGTGTGTGTGTGTGTGTGTGTGTGTGTGTGTGTGTGTGTGTGTGTAGGCTCTGTTTTCCCTGTCAGTGGACAGGTAGCAGCCACAAGGATCTCGCACACACTGACTGTGTTCAGGTGGACAGCAATTGAGGCTGTGAATCATGTGCCCATGATTTGAATAAATGACGTTCTGCCTCTGCCTCCTTGCTTGGTCGGGCCGCTCAACGGTCAGCTTCCCAGACACGTACACTCTTCAGAAATCACCAGCGGGGTCACTGCTGATGTCGTAGAACAAAACGTGATCCGTCTCTTCAATTTGTGTCAAACACAGACCTTATTTACAGATATTTTCCAAAACCCTATGGAGAAATCCCATTGCTTTTTGTCGAAGGAACCGGCAGTGGTAAAATGCTAACTTACTTCCGGGTTTTAGGACGCGTCACTGCGGTTCTCTATTTCTTAATGTACACAACCCAATTTGTGTTCTTTGAAATTAAAAGGATATTGCATTGTGTTTGTTACTTTCGTTGCAGTTGTATATGTCTTAAGTGGCTTGGCTTCCTATTTTGTATGGACATGCTTTTATTGTGAAGGAGAGTTAGCGCTGTTGACAGGAAGTTGTTGTTGCTATGGAAACAACGTGACGGAGATTAACGGAGAAAAAGTAATATAATAATAACTACATATAAAGACAGAGAAAGTCAACGATAACGTTTATGGTTAAGTGTTGGCACCCTCCGAAGAGGCACAAGCTCTAACGTTGATATTGGAGTTTTCAATAAATAAATAAAAAACCGAATATCCGAATAACGAAATTGAAACCCGAATAGTACTCCAACGAAGGGATATTCGGGTACAGCCCTAGTGTGTTCTGTGTACTCTGTGTGTGTGTGTGTGTGTGTGTGTGTGTGTGTGTGTGTGTGTGTGTGTGTCCTGTGTGTAATGAGATGTTTTTGCTGGTGCAGGTGTTGTCTCTGAAGAGTAAGAACCTGGTGGGCATCACTCTGACTAACTGTGGAATCACTGACCTGGTCCTCAAAGACTGCCCCAAGATGATGTTCATACATGGTAACAAATCCTTTTATTACTTTCTCATATAAGAGACGAGTCATTTTGTTTCTGAAGTAAGACAGAAGTTATTAGTATCCAAACATTATTTGGTACCTAACTTTTAGCAACACAATCTTTGATTTGACACTGTCATTCTTTGGGGGATAAGTTGCAAATATTACAGCAATCGCACTGTACAAATACCCATACATCAGCCACACTGTCTGCCATGTTGGATATGTGTTTTATAGAGTCCGTATTAACAGCTCAGTTGTTCGGACATCTTATATCCTGTGTCCTGCGTTGATATAAATGAGTCAAACATTATGACAACACAACTTCGTTACTCTCCTTCAAGGCAGTACAGTCCTCTCTAAATGACTGCAGTTCAAAAAGCTAATGTCGGCAGGGTAGGTTCAGTCTTTGTCCGAATCATTCAGTCACAACGTGCTCCGTGTGTTTCCTCCCTCTGCCTGCAGCCACCAGATGTCGAGTGTTGAAGCAGCTGCGAGTGGAGAGCGCACCCATAGTGAACCGCTTTGATTTCGCCCAGTGTAAGAAGCTGGACATGGAACAGGTCCTGGATCAGATACTGAGAATGCCTCCTGAGAGGAACCGCATCATCTACATGCGCCCTATGCACCAGGTAGGTCCTCTTTATGTGAACCATGAAAGCATCTTGAGATCTGGATACCAAACAGTCTGCTGACGCTCAGTGGCCAGCCGTATGTGCCCAAATGAAATCTTCTCCCATAGATCTCCATTTTGAAAGAGGCTAAACACCAATATACTAGGGATGTAACGATATACCGAATATCGCGGTAAATAAACGTCCCAATACCGTCGTGAGACTGACAAAATCCCATGGTCCCATTGAGATCATCGATCTCTTTTTCAAGAGAGACCTGTCCAACATGGCAGCAAGTAGGTTACAACATGAACATAAAACAACAGAACACAAAAGGACATCGTATTTACAGTGCTACATGTACACAACTAGAGACATTGACAAGTACCAACAGTATATTTATATCTGTCAATAAGCCTCACCTTCTTGGCAAAAATTGTATTGTTTTTGAAGAGCCAATGCACAGTCTGACCCACTGCTGTCACCCACCATGGCCAAAGCATATCTCTCCGTCCCACTGAGGTGGCGTTAGACTTTTTCGCTGTCCGTCATTTTGACAGACAGGATCGTAAAATATCCGTCATAATCCCTTATTACCCGTCGGGTCTGAACAGTTCACGAGAGAGCACGCACCTCGCGGGAGCGCGCACAGCGTAAAGCAAAACCTCCCAGACATGTGTTGATCTGTACGGCAAAGTACGGTTTGGAAACGATATCATTTCCTTTTGGAGGGCATGCATAACACGGCATAACACCAGAGCCTCGCTGCGGGGAAACGTTGGCGCTGTTCCCAGTTTGTTCTACTCTGTCAAAATGACAGACTGCTTTCAGATTTTTGTTAAATAAAATATTCGGTTAACGCGACCACTGCTGTCCCGGCAACATCAGTACCAAGCGAGAGAGTTCTTTCCAGAGCAGGGGATATTGTAAATGCCCAAACATCCCAGCTTATAAATACCTGGGAATGTGGACATTCTCATAGTCCTAAAAACCTGTCTGATGATGCTGAGTGAGTGACTCGTGAGTTTGATTTGAGTTACTTGAAAAACTAAAGTGAAACTTGATTTATTTTATTGCAGGGTCTGATTATTAAATGTTTATTTGTGAGATGCAGTGGCACAAAGAAAATGCCTACTTTGTTTGGTAGTACTATAGGTACAAAAACACTGGCTTTCTTGTTCCAGTCTGTTACTGTCACTTTGTTTTTGACACTTTAAAATACTGCTATTCTACTAAAATGCTGTACAAATCAGATTTATTATGTAATAAAGAAACATTTTCCGAGTAAAAAAAAATGTGTATTGAAAAAAAAAAAAGATAAATACCGTACCGTGGACTTGTTATCGCGATATTATCGTACCGTGAGTTTTTGGTATCGTTACATCCCTACAATATACTGTATGGATTTTAATTCGTTTTCAACCAAATAGTATTATTATTATTGCAAACAAATATATTAACATGTTTTTTACTGCTTTCAATTTGTAGATCAGTTTTATGCAGCAAATGGAGAAACATCTCCTACATCTGCAAACTTCCCATGTTTTCCATAACGTTGAAATGGTTCTTCTTATACTTCCCCTGTTCTCTCTCCTCTCTTTAGATTGACTCTGTGGGATTGGAGCGCCAGCTCTTCCAGGGGCCCTATCCCTATCACATCGCCATAGTGCATGAGTTCAGCAACCCTCCCAATATACGCAATAAGGTTCGCATCCGCAGCTGGATGGACACCATAGCCAACATCAGCCAGTAAGTTCTGATCAGATATCGGGGGAATTCTGTCAGACATCAGTCCCTTGTTACCCTCTGCTTTCTATCTGAACACTTCTCTCCTAAGTGTTATTCGATATGAGTGTTATAACATAGTTACATCTAGTAATATGAATGACCATTCTGGTGACCTCAAAGTAAGCCTATCAGGTGACAGGTGACCTCAAAGTAAGCCTATCAGGTGACAGGTGACCTCAAAGTAAGCCTATAATTTTCTGTTCATTTTCTGAAAATGTAAATAGATATTCATTCTGCAGGCCAGACACACCAAACGGACATTAGAGAGCAGTGGGAACGATGTTCTACCATCGCAAAGACTGAGCACCAGCATTCTGTGCCTGCAGGAGAGGAAGTCACCTTCAATACAAACTGACTTCAATATTATGTACAAGTGATTCTAAAGAGACAACCGGAAGATCTCAAACTACGGATATTACATGTTGGGGTCATGGGGACTTTACATGGAGAAATTGGATGCAGCAGAGACGGAAAGATATCTAATGAAATCAACAGTAAAAACTTTAGACATTGTCACTGAGCAAGTATAAGGCCAAATCAATTTGAAACACAACCTGATTGATCTGTGTGTCTTTGTCTCAGGGAGTTGATCAAGTATGAGTTCTTCCCCGAGGCCTCAAGAACAGAAGAGGATGTGAAGAAGTATCCCAAATACCCCTGGGGCCGGGACATCTACACACTGGAGGGTAAGACTGTGACCCCCACATTAACCCCCACTCCTTTCTAGTGCCCCACTGAAGGTAGACGCACACATTCACATCCACCAAACCTGCGCTGTGGCCAGTTACACATTCAGAGCAGGTGATGCTTACACTCAGGAACACTGTACAGAACACACCAAATTGCACCATTTTATGGAAGAGTACACATGTGAATTTTGGTCTTAGATAAAGTCAGAATTCTGACTTTTATCTGACTATAGATGACATAAAAATGCTCTTTTGGTAAGATCTCAAATGTTTTCACGTGGCCCTAATCCTCCTCTGTACATGTTCATATCCCTTAACCTGTTAAAGGTAGGGTAGGTAAGAATGGAGAAACCAGCTCGAGTGCGCTAGAATTTGAAAATACGCAAGGCTGACAGGCAGGTAGGCCATCCAGTTACTTTAGCCGGGCCGGCTCAGATGATTGGTCGTGCTTTTTACAGCGCCACGGCTTCCACAGATGATATATTTGTATATATTTATTGTCAAAGCATTTAATGTATTCATTGCTATCGGGACATTAAGAGCATTCCATGAAATATAACAAAAAGTGTTTCTGAAGGGAATTGCCTACCCCACCTTTAAGCCCCGGAAACTGTGTCTCAGGGCTTCTTAACATTTAACAACCTATTAATGTGTCCTACCCACTTAACGGGAAGAAACTCAGCTAACTGACGATATGAACAATTTTTACCGAAACGAAACACAACTCTAACGCTGAGCGTCTGAATTAGCACTAAGCCAAAGAGTGCTAATGCACTTAGCCCATAACTCACGGTAGAAATATTGTATACTTCATCGGATCTGCACAAACAAGATATCACATGAAAGCTGAGATTCCACCAATTCTAGAGGTATAACTATCATCACTATGCGACCAGAACTTGCGGTAGCAAAGGCAAAACCAGATGAGACACAACTTGGCTTTACGGGGCCATAACGGCAAATACGTGTTACCTTTGCTGTTTCTGATCAAAAGTTGTGTTCAATGGCATTAAAACGCATATAAACGCTGCTGAAGGTTAATCCAATGTCACTTTGAAATGATTACTGATAATCCATCATAACATTTATGTCAAAAACTGAGTTTTCATACAGAGTATGAGAGCTGTAACCCAGCTTCCGGTTTTGGGCATGCAGGCTGTGCATCCTCTCATTCACCAATGGTAATGTTTAGATGGAGTCAGGAACTTCCCCGCGATTCTATTGGCTCCAACGGTTCAAAAGAGGTGTCAATCACCAATGGGTTCCAGAGATAAAGGTCAAATGTCACTTGTTTTGCATCTTGATACAGGGTACTTATTATATGTTATAGTTTGGATTCCTAAAGCTTTTACTCTCCCATCCCATCACTCAAGGGTGGTTTTCACTATAAGTAATGGGTTTCTTTGGACGGACACTATCATTTACATTGTTTTACTATGTTCAATCTGAATTGACTTTAAAATAAAAACATCTATATCGATTCTGACCTTTCTACATCAAACTCACAGGTTCCCCTTTAGAAGGGAAGATATGGTCATTTGTTCGGGGAATGTCATTTTCGAGCCCGAGACCTGAAAAACAGGCTCAGGGCTTAACAGGTTGAAAATAAAGAAAGTACCATTCTCCCAGTTGAACTCATGGTATAGGGATCAAAGTAAGTTATTTAGCAGGTAAATTATTTTGCCCACACAGATCTGTTTTAAAGATAAGAAACCTTTTTCTGTGCTACACCAAAACTTCAGGATAGAAGATGTATTCCATTCTGATTAGGGAGGAAGTGTCTACTGTGCATTCAATAACTGAGGTAGAGTGCTAGGTCTGTTCTGAATGCACCACATAGAAGGATAAAGAATGTATGGTTTCAGTCAAAACTACATGAGTGGAATGGGATGACCTCACTGACCATATTATACCTGAACAACCAATCAGCTGTGAGACAGGACACATGTGCTTCAGTCATCAAACGTTCTTGTTCAAAGCAAGTGTTCTGCTGTTGTTGTTGTTGTTGTTGTTGTTGTTTAGGGGTGGTGGACGAGGCCCCCTACAGCATGATAACAGACTTCCCCTGGCTGAGGACCCTGAGGGCAGCGGACCCCAACAGCTACGCCCGCTACGACTTTGAGGACGATGAAAGCAGTGAGTGCAGTCATCCATCCCTCCCTGGGATTGATCCCTGAATGTACACAATTCATGAGCATTGCTGACAAAAAAACATATAAACACTTTTCCTCTTTGTTGTGTTGTGTGTAAGCCACCATCTACGCACCCAGGCGTAAAGGCCAGCTGTCAGCCGACATCTGCATGGAGACCATCGGGGAGGAGATCTCAGAGCGGAGACAGAGCAAGAGAGGAGTCTTTCAGAGGGTCGTGGTCCTGTTCCTCCATCACTGTGACACACCAGGAGAGCCTGTGGACGATGACTACATCTAGACTCACCAGACGCTGTCCAGCTGAGCTCCTGACTAGAACTCCTTTTGATGGTTTCATTCGTCTGCTGGATGAGGTTCACATAGCTGACGCTGATTTTCTCATTATTTGAGAAACATCTAAAAGCATTCATGAGCGTCCTAGAACCATACATTTTCAACTAACAGAAACATTTAGAATATATGATTTGCTTTCAATATGGAAGACGGGCAGATAGGAATAAGACCTGTCGCTGATCTGTTCCAGTTAAAGTGTTTTATTGACATGCAGTGGAGGGTTCTACTGGTGGCCTGATCACCTGTCAGTCTGCCTACCTCTCACACATGGCCTTAGTCGGAATTATTATTGAATATATTTTAAATGTAGGCTATTCTTTGAGTTCTGAATGGTGATCAATATGAGTAATACTGTATTTTACCTCAGCGAGCATTAAATGGAGAAGAGTCAGATTTTGAGTAGATATGGAGCTGAACAAACCCTATGGCTGATTCTTGTTGTTCCGGTACATCAATCCTGGACAAAGTCTTCGAGCCCCACTGGAAGTGGGCTACATCGTGCTGCTCCCAATCTCACCTAACCAGCCTGACCTGGACACAAATCACAACACTTCCATGCAGATGTAATGTCTCTTATGTTGAGATGTTATGGTTACCACTGACTAAGCAGCGTAAAGGAAGAGCTGGGCTTTGTTACAGTTTGACCTTTCCCAACGTCAAAACGAGAACACTCAACATCTTCCTGGTTGGCTGGTCAACCAGATTACGTAGCTTTAATTTGTTGCCCTTTACCTTTCTCTACTACTGAACCATCAAGCTATTTTTGAAATCTTTTCTCAGAATTTATTTTCGTTTCCTACGTCCAGTGGTGCCCTGTAGGAGAGACTGATGTGGAAAAGGGCGAAGGTTTGAAAAGAAACGTGGTTATAAATCAACAGTGGATGTTTCCTATCGGAGGAACTGATCTGTGTGTGCAGGCTGAACGAGTCGACCTGTGTGTGCAGGCTGAACGAGTCGACCTGTGTGTGCAGGCTGAACGAGTCGATCTGTGTGTGCAGGCTGAACGAGTCGATCTGTGTGTGCAGGCTGAACGAGTCGATCTGTGTGTGCAGGTTGAACGAGTCGACCTGTGTGTGCAGGTTGAACGAGTCGACCTGTGTGTGCAGGTTGAACGAGTCGATCTGTGTGTGCAGGTTGAACGAGTCGACCTGTGTGTGCAGGCTGAACGAGTCGACCTGTGTGTGCAGGTTGAACGAGTCGATCTGTGTGTGCAGGTTGAACGAGTCGATCTGTGTGTGCAGGTTGAACGAGTCGATCTGTGTGTACAGATGTCATGGATGACCACATGCTTCCATGGAGTTTATATGTTTATAACGAAAGAACAAGACTATTTCACATTGAAAAATAAAATAACGGAAAATAAAGCCATTGACTGGTGTTCATTATTAGATCTTAATATTATTTTATACTATGAAAATAGCTCTGTTGATGGTTTAAATGGAAGGGGGTTATTTTTTATATGTATACATTTGTAATACTCTTACCAACATGGGACTGGTAATGATTGCATTATACAAAATGTATGTTTATTATTGTTGCAACAATCGGAAAGCAAGGCTAATTGAAATGAGTTGACTTTAAGGTAATCTGCCTGCAGGCTGTAGCCACAAACAAAACCAAGTGCATTTACCAGAAGCTCTGGAACAGACTCGACGCTCTGCACCTAAACAGACAGGGCGAACCACCACGTGATTTTAACAATCAAATCTGTCACTACCACTCGAACTACAGGAAATGCTATCCGGTATGATTGACCTCCTCCCCTCACACACCTGATCGATTAAAGACCCGTAACAAAACGTCACAGCCCAATTGTTTACATCTCTATCCTCAAGTAATCACTCACATGCTCAACTTATCAGAGTTTTTGATTATAGAGGTTGGTCGAGCTAGTGTTAATTTCGTGGACTAAAACTATAACGAAATATGTTCGTCAACAACCTTTTTTTCCATTACTAAAACCAGACGATGACGAGACGGCACCGACGGCAACTAACGAAATCAACATGCATTATCGTTGACGAAAAGTGACTAGACGAAAATAGTTTACTAAATAAAAACTATGCCAAAATCTCTCTTTACTTCCGTTGACGAGAAATGAGGAGACAAAATATTATCAAAGATAACGTTATATATGGGCTCAGAACCAGTGGCAGATTTAGGATTGTAGGAGATCCGGGGCTTAGCCCAGGAGTCGTTGGGTTGGGGGGGGGTACAGTGCTATTTTTTATAAGTGGGGGGTGGACCGAACATCCTTTAGGGGGGTCGTCGCCTCCTCTCGTGGGGTCCGGGGGCATGCTCCCCCGGGAAGATTTTTTTTAATTATTGAAGTTGAAAGCATCAATCTGGTGCACTTTGAGAGCAACATTAACCCTACCTTAATAACACCTTAAAGAGGACCAAAGGCACTGGAGAACACTCATTAACACCCTTTAATGAAGCAAACTAATGCTTAACTCACTCAAATAGTCATTTACTTATTAAGGTGAAACGAATGTGCGTAGAGTTTAAGGATGCGGATAGTCTCACCTTGATTCTGGCGCATTGCTTATCGTTTTATAGATCTATTCTCATCCACCATCTTTGTTTGTGACGTAAAGAGTGTAAGAGTCACGTTTCTGAATCGGACATTCTTGAGTGGATGCAGTCACAGCCAATCGGAGTCTGATTCAGAGGGTTGCCTGTCAGTTGTGTTATGTGTACTGAAACGAGAGCCGGTATAATTCCACGCGCGAAAACAAAATAAAAATTGGAATACGTTATTTTAGTGTCTTAAAAGTAGACTGAGGTATGAAGGGTTAACGTTACATCTTAGGATCATTTTTAGTCATGTTCTGTATACATACTGACGTATAAGGGTATACTTAGTGTGGTTACTCCATGTTTACTAGCTATAACATTAACGTTACATCACTCTTTTTCACTTCTTACTCAGTCAGCCAGAGTGCAGATATCACCATTAGATTCACAAACCTGAAACATCATCCATTTCTTCACTGCTGGTGATGACATTGTTGTCAGCTGCTGATACTGCTGCTGCTGCTGCTGCAGCTTGTGGCGCCTGCTTCGATGAAAATAACTTTCTAATATCCATAACTGTAGAGGCTATTAGCTTAAAACTCGTCAGGCACTAGGAAGGATCACTTCTTCTTCAGGGCAGGCTACGCAGTACGCAGGCTAATGTCCCGCAGTGGCTGCCTCTCTGGTGGACTCCGGTGCTGCACATTACTCCCGAGACGTTTTTTAAAAAATAAGTGAAATATCCGGGGCTTTTCAGAAAACATCCGCGGCTTGAGCCCAAGTAGCCACCCCCTAGCGCCGCCTCTGCAACAGTCTCATAATACACACATGCACACAGAAGGATTCACACTTGTATTTCATGATCCGCAAAAGGATTCACACTTGTGTTTTTCAATGCACACACAAATGTGTTCCGTTTCATATACATGTAAATAAAATCCAATTACAGAAAAAGGTTTTACATAATGTATTTTTGATCCTCACATATTTGTTTTCCGTTTAAAACCTCTGCACCTGCAAACACAAACCGCTTTCTGTGCATGGATCGCTGTGCATTCGTGTGTGGGTTTTTTGAGACTCCCCTGACGCTGATGGTCAGCCAATTCGTACTTGTAATTTTTTCTATCTATAGCCAATCAGATGTCTCCTCCATTCTAAGCCAATCACATGAGCGTGCCCCCACGAGGGTATGATTTCTTGCGTTCGTGACGTAGCACTTCATGTACGCATTTTGCGCAGAAATACAAGTTTGAATCCTTCTGTGTGCATGTGTGTAATGTTCTGAGCCCATCGTTACATCTCTGATAGTCAGTTTTTCTCCCAGCACTTCCATTTACGGTGCTGCGGTAGGGCAGCAGCTGTGTGTCTGTGCTGCGCGCGTCGGTACATTTGAATTAAACCGGGCCAGCGGCATACTGAATTGTCAGGAAGACTAACCTTATTTAACAGAAAATAAAATGGCAACAACAGGGCTTGGGAGCAGTGGTCGCGTTAACCGACGGAATACCCCCCCTAATTGTGGGTGATTTGAACATACACGTGTGCTGCCCTTCTGATCCTTTTCATTTGGATTTGATAGATTTAATGGAATCCTTTAATATGACCCAATCATGTAAAAGGACAAACTCTGGACCTGGTACTTTCTTCTGGTTTTAATGTTGAAAATGTGGATCTGAATGAGGCAGGTCTGTATGTATCGGACCATAAAGCCATTACGTTGAACTGCCTCCTCACACATCTGTCTTCCACAGTGCCAACATCTGTGTCTTTAACATTAACACAGTCAAAAACGTTGAAAAATGCTTTTGCCACTGCCTTCGAAATCTCCTTAAACCAAATATGGACACAAACGATCTACTGAGCACCTTCAACAGCACCTGCTCCTCCATTCTGTAGGCTACTCCATAGCACCCCCCAAAAAAGGGAAATTAAGCAAACTCTTAGACCTCCCTGGTTAAGCAGCACCACCAAAGAAATAAAGCAACAATGCAGAACGAATATGGAAGAAAGACCGCCTCACAGAATCATTTGAAATCTTAAACAACTAATTATGGCAATTTATCACAAAGCTGTAAAACAAGCCTGGTCCTCCTTCTTCTCTGACATTGTTCAAACAAACTACAATAACACACCAAATTCTCTTTAAAACTCTTCATTCCATTTTGAAACCTTCCTCAAACCTCCAGAAAGTGTGAACAATCTTTAAAACAAATGACTAACACATTTCTTACAATAAGACTCCAACGTTGCAGAGGAACAGTATATGATCTGGCTCATCACCCCTTCTGCATGTTGTACTCATTTGAAACATTCTCTCTTAGCACTGCACATTAGAGGAAACCATTCACAAACTAAAGATGGGCTCCATGCTGAATTCCCAAAAGAGCTTTTTAACTGGTCCCATAATTGTATCCATTTTGAATAGCTCATTCTCCTCTGGTTGTCTCCCACCATGCCTTAAGCATTCATCAAACATCCAAACCACCTTCTGGATTCCAATTTCTAAACTTCCTTTTTTAGCTGAGATTTGAGAGAAGGTGGTTTACACAGAGTTGATCTTCTTTTCTGAATCTCAACAACATATTTGATACATTTCACGGCACTTATCAAAGTCACAAATGACCTTTTTAATTTAAGCAGAGTCAGGGGACTGCTCCATTTGAATCCTTTTAGATCTTAGCTCCGCGTTCGAGTTGATCATGTTATCCTATTAGATCGTCTTGGAAAATGGGTAGGCATCGGGGACACTGCTCTCAAAGGGTTAAAATCCTACCTATCAGATCGGACATTTTCTGTCTCAATTGGGGATAATTCCTGCACTGCAGGCAGCGCCGCGAGACTGCGGCATTCCCCAAGGTTCTATTCTTGGTTCATCATTATGTTCCATCTACATGCTGCCACTAGGGCAGATCATACACATACACCATATTCTATATCACTGCTATGCGGATGATACACAAATATATGTCCCTTTTTAAACTGCAGTGATAAAAGCAATGTGAACAAGCTCCTATCTGCTTTAGATCAAATAAAGTGCTGGATGGCCCAAAACTTTCTCCAGTTAAATGACAAAAAATCAGAGGTACTAATTTTTGGCGATTCTAAACCAGCCCCATCTCTGTAAATACATCTGCGCTCAGACATACAAAATCGTGATTTGATCAGTTACGTATCATTTAAAAAAAGTCCTTCATCTCCCGGTCTGATTTGGAGACAGTCGGCCAAGCTCTTGTCTCGATTAACTCCCCAAACTCTGGATTAGGCCCAAAATCAATATCTGGCCTTGAACTTGAGCAAAATGCAGCTGCAACCAAATACCAGAAGGCTGGCCCCCATCACCCCTTTTGAGTCTCTTCACTGTGAACCTGTCTGTTTGAGAATGTATTTAAAATGTTACTGTTTTTAAAAAAGAAGCTCTTAACTGTTTGGCTCCTGATTACCTCCCTGACTTGTTGGGCCCTTACGAGCCTGTGCTCAGTCTTAGGTCCTCGGGAGGGGCTCTGCTGGCTGAAGGAGCATTCTCCGTCAGAGCTCCTCAGCCGATCTGAGGCTGGCAGAATCAGTGACATCTTTTAAATCATTTGTTAAAAATCATTTTACTAAAGCTTTTAACTAATGACGACACCACTCTCTGTTTCTTAACATCCAGTGGGCTGAACTCTGCTGTCCCCTGGGACTGGGACTGGCTCCACGGCAGTACCAATCACATCTGCATACGTTCCTTTGTGATTGCTCTGTGAGGCCTTTGAATATCAAACTGTTTAAATGACCTTTTTTTATTATTACATTGAATATTCTTTATTCAGTATCATTTTGTGATTTGCTACCCAAATGTTTTGTGGCAACTATATTTTTTGAAAGAATACAAATAATTTGTGTTTATTGAAAACCGAAATAAGGATCCTTTCTGATTTGAGCTTGAGATACATCTTTCATCCAACAGACTAAGTTTGAACTCTTTTCCCGACGACGCTCCAGAGCAGAGGGGTGACGGATAGCAGAAACACAGAACACCTTCTAATCCCTGCTCTTCCTGCTTTGACAAGTTGTATTGGAGGACAGCCACACACACACCTTTCCACTGTCAGCAGATGTAAACAGAGTGGAGCTGTTCCACTGACTTCCTGTGACATGAAACAGATTTCTGGTCCACACAGTTCTGTATCTCAGTTACAGTCTCCTCTCTGACTCCTTTGGTCTTAACCACTGTTATAAGATATGACTGTATTGGCCTGATACCGGCTGCTTTAATGAGGGTTACTTTGACCTCGGTTCTGTCTACTTCCTTTCAGTGTCATTACGTCTTTCATTTGCAATACATTATGAAATATTACATTACATTTCATTTGGCTGTCGCTTTTATCCAAAGCGACACAATAAGTGCAAAAACCATAACGAATCAAAAAGGACAACAAGAAATGTGTATGTTCAAGCTGTTGAAGTATAACTAGGCCTCAGCTAACTCTACAAGTGCTTTTTGAAGAGGTACAGTTGAAATGGATGCGTTTTCTAGTTTGCAACGGAACAAGCAGACAACTTAGAACCTTTCTTTTTAAAGATAGCTGCAGACTTTATTGCTCCACCTCTTACTTCTCTTTTTAACCTCTCCCTCAGCACAAATACAATTCCAAAAGTATGGAAGTCTGCTTATGTCTTGCCTTTACTGAAAGGAGGGGAGGCAACTATTTTAAATAACTATAGGCCCATCTCTAAATTGTCAGTTCTGACTAAGGTGCTCGAACGCTTAGTGAGTGAACAAGTAAAGGAGTTTTTATGTATAAATGACATCCTGTCTAAACATCAGTCAGGATTCAGAAAGAAACACAGCACCATCACTGCGACAATGAAAGTGGTGAATGACATTACTAGTATTTTAGATAATAAGCAGAGTTGTGCAGCTCTGTTTATTGACCTTTCCAAAGCGTTTGACACCGTTGATCATCGCATTTTAAAGCAGAGGCTACTCAGTATAGGCATATCCAGCCATGCAGTGGGGTGGTTTGTAAACTACCTCTCTGAAAGGTCCCAATGTGTTCACTTTGATGGACTGTCTTCTGAATGGTTAAACATTTCTAATGGTGTACCACAGGGTTCTGTTTTAGGACCACTTTTATTCTCCATCTACATCAACAGTGTAGGTGAAAATGTGGATGAAGCTACTTTACATTTGTATGCGGATGATACTGTGATGTACTGTGCAGGTCCCTCCATTAAAGAGGCTGTTGTTAAATTACAGGCTGTTTTTAACACTATTCAGACTCAGCTCTCTGAATTAAAGCTTCTTTTAAATGTGGATAAAACCAAGGTAATGCTCTTTTCAAAAGCTAAAAAGACACCAGAGCCTGTTTTAGATATTGTAACTACGCAAGGAACAAAACTTGAAGTGGTTACCTGTTACAAATACCTGGGTATCTGGCTTGATGATTGTCTCTCTTTTAAACTTCATGTCAATAACCTGCTAAAAAAGCTGAGGGTTAGGCTAGGGTTCTTCTACAGGAACAAGTCCTGTTTCTCGCTTGAGGCCAGGAAAAGGCTCTGTGACCTTTTGACCTGTGCTGGACTATGGTGATTTGATGTATATGAATGCACCTGCCCATTGCCTGGTCAAGTTAGATGCTGCGTATCACAGCGCTCTGAGATGTGTTACTAACTGTAAAGCACTGACTCATCACTGCACCCTGCATGCCGAGGCTGGTCTGCCTTCACTGACTGCACGGAGGCTCAGTCACTGGTACATGTTCATCTATAAAGCCATGTTGGGTAAACTACCTTTTTATATCTGCTCTCTGATCTCTCGACGAATTGAAAGTACTTATTGCCTGAGATCTCATGATGTGGTTTTATTAAATGCGCCAAGTGCTAGGACTGTCTTAGGGAAGAAAGCTTTTAGATGTGCAGCTCCACTAACTTGGAACAGTCTGCAAACCTGTTTGAAACTGAGCGCTTTGGTTCCCCTGCATCACTCTGAAACTCACTGGGTGCCATGCTGTCTGATACTCATGGTACCTGTCACTGTGAATAGAGTCTGTAAACTGTACCCTGTACATTATGTTGTGTGTCATCCTTATTGTTGTTCTGTTGTTGTTATGTTACATGTGTAACTAATGTCCTGCAGGTCACCTTGAAGAAGAGATCTTTTGGTCTCAAGGGGCTTCACCTGGTTAAATAAAGGCTACAAACAAACAAATGCTGCTGTCCTGTCAATAGGGACATATGTAGAGTTGCTGCTGTCCTGATGTCAATAGGGACATATGCAGAGTTGCTGCTGTCCTGATGGCAATAGGGAGCTCATTCCACCATTGGCCAGGACAACAAACAGGCGTGTCTGTGAGGGGGACCTGGGTCCCACTCACAGCAAGCTGAACATTTTGAATAGTTTTGCATAGTAGGGTATAATAATAATAGACTTTTAGAAAACATACGTACATGTATATTCCTGGTCCAGGACCTGCGTGCAATCCAAACCATCACATTTTATTATGTTGCAGATGTCCATTATGTTCTATGATAAAAGTCCGGTTCAGAGGACTGAAGGCCACGGAGCAGAATGAGTTGGGCAGAACATTGTGCCTTAAGTGTGTGAGATGCCTCTCCAGCAGCACCAGCGGCCTGCTTCAGGCCAACAGTCCCGTTAACAGACACTCGCTTTTTTGGTCATCTAAAATGATAATGCAAATGTTGTCTGTTGAACTTTCCCATCACTCATATTATTTAAAGTCAACTATTTAAAACTTGTAGCAATTAAATACATGTATATT
>NC_047512.1:40594516-40712016 GCF_902827115.2 Pseudochaenichthys georgianus
CACACACACACACACACACACACACACCACACACACACACACACACACTCTTTCGTATTGCCTCTCCTGTTTGTTGTCCTCGTTTTTGTCAATGTTCTCTCTTCGAACTCTTTGTTTAAAAGTGTACCCGTAAAAATAAAACTGAACATTTAAAAATCCCCCTGGTGTTCCCTGATAAACGGACACACAATTAGATTAGATAAGATTCACCTTTACTTTATAGAGTTCCATGCAGGCCATTTCATCCAACCAGAAAGGGCAGGAAGTGTCCATCCATTCACATAACAGATGGTGTATATCAATGATTAAATATGATTGCATGTCTTTGGATAAGGTGCACATACATATAGTGTTTAGGCATATATAAGTTACATTCAACTGTAATGATGATTAAATACAGATCTAATCATTTGTCGTACATAGCAGTGGTCTGCTATAAAGAAATACTAGACCTTGGAATGTCTTCATTGACCAATCAGAAGCGAGCATTTAACCCTGCCGTAGGGTCCTGAGTGGAGACACATCCGTACATCATCCTGTGTGCTCTCAAGGTCACCTCTAACATCTTCTCCAACTCATTGTTGATGGAGCACTTTCACCACGTCCTTGAGGACATCACACACTTGAGTTTTAGCACTCCAGCTCTCAGATGTGAGAGGGAGCTTTTATTGGTAACTCATATTTATGAACTGTTTTTGACAAGTATGAATATTAAATATGACCGTATTTCACCTGAAACTAACCTGAGCAGAGTTCCCCCTCAAGGGGAAACCCTATTTCCAGCATAAACACTAAAAAAGTGTACTGACAAACAGTGCAGCAATGTATCATGTCGTGTTTCCTCTGATTGTAGTGGAGTGTTCAAGTGTTCTGTAAACCACGACTAGCTCATGGCAGTCACAGATATGATTATATTATACATATATCTCAGTATATCTTGGTTTGGTCGCTGATGGTGAGAATCCTAACTTCCTCTTGGTGTTGCAGCAGTTAGCATAAAGGGTCAGCACATGGCGGCCTGAGAAGAGTGCTAGTGTTACACAGTGTCATGTCCAGGCCCCTGGTCCCGGAGCAGGCTTGTGAAGCTGTTTAAAGCTGGAGGGACATGAGAAAGCGCATGGAGGGAGGAGAGGAGGAAATGCAGTATTTATTTACAGAGGAGTCAAAAGTCTTGGGGGCACCGGGTTAGAAGGACTTTCACATGACCCTTACACACTCACACACTCACAGCAGCCCCCTTTGGGACCATGAGAACATGATTCCCAGGGTCCGTTTCACATGCAGGGGGGAGGGGGGCATATGGAAGATAAAGAGGGGGAGGGGCGGGGTTGGGTGCTGCCGGAAGAAATGGAAAGAGAAGTGTTTTCACGGTTGTTGTTTTTAGTTGATCTTATCCATCACTCTATGTATCACATCTGGACACATACTGTGGGGGTGAAGGAGCTACGAGTCACACCCACAGCAGCACACTCTTCCATGATGTTGGGATACTGACCTGGCCTTTACTTCCTCCCAACTGGATGTCTGAACTGTCTGGTTGAGAGTACAGTAGCTGAGTTGCCATGTCTTTGGTCTGGTTCAGAGTACAGTAGCTGAGCTGCCATGTCTTTGGTCTGGTTCAGAGTACAGTAGCTGAGCTGCCATGTCTTTGGTCTTGTTGAGAGTACAGTAGCTGAGTTGCCATGTATTTGGTCTTGTTGAGAGTACAGTAGCTGAGTTGCCATGTCTTTGGTCTTGTTCAGAGTACAGTAGCTGAGTTGCCATGTCTTTGGTCTTGTTGAGAGTACAGTAGCTGAGTTGCCATGTATTTGGTCTTGTTGAGAGTACAGTAGCTGAGTTGCCATGTCTTTGGTCTTGTTCAGAGTACAGTAGCTGAGTTGCCATGTCTTTGGTCTTGTTCAGAGTACAGTAGCTGAGTTGCCATGTATTTGGTCTTGTTGAGAGTACAGTAGCTGAGTTGCCATGTCTTTGGTCTTGTTCAGAGTACAGTAGCTGAGTTGCCATGTCTTTGGTCTTGTTCAGAGTACAGTAGCTGAGTTGCCATGTCTTTGGTCTTGTTCAGAGTACAGTAGCTGAGTTGCCATGTCTTTGGTCTTGTTCAGAGTACAGTAGCTGAGTTGCCATGTCTTTGGTCTTGTTGAGAGTACAGTAGCTGAGTTGCCATGTCTTTGGTCTTGTTGAGAGTACAGTAGCTGAGTTGCCATGTATTTGGTCTTGTTGAGAGTACAGTAGCTGAGCTGCCATGTCTTTGGTCTTGTTGAGAGTACAGTAGCAGAGTTGCCATGTCTTTGGTCTTGTTGAGAGTACAGTAGCTGAGTTGCCATGTCTTTGGTCTTGTTGAGAGTACAGTAGCTGAGCTGCCATGTCTTTGGTCTTGTGGAGAGTACAGTAGCTGAGTTGCCATGTCTTTGGTCTTGTTGAGAGTACAGTAGCTGAGTTGCCATGTCTTTGGTCTTGTTGAGAGTACAGTAGCTGAGTTGCCATGTCTTTGGTCTTGTTGAGAGTACAGTAGCTGAGTTGCCATGTCTTTGGTCTTGTTGAGAGTACAGTAGCTGAGTTGCCATGTCTTTGGTCTGGTTCAGAGTACAGTAGCTGAGTTGCCATGTCTTTGGTCTTGTTGAGAGTACAGTAGCTGAGTTGCCATGTCTTTGGTCTTGTTGAGAGTACAGTAGCTGAGTTGCCATGTCTTTCGTCTTGTTGAGAGTACAGTAGCTGAGCTGCCATGTCTTTGGTCTTGTTGAGAGTACAGTAGCTGAGTTGCCATGTATTTGGTCTTGTTGAGAGTACAGTAGCTGAGTTGCCATGTCTTTGGTCTTGTTGAGAGTACAGTAGCTGAGTTGCCATGTATTTGGTCTTGTTGAGAGTACAGTAGCTGAGCTGCCATGTCTTTGGTCTTGTTCAGAGTACAGTAGCTGAGTTGCCATGTCTTTGGTCTTGTTCAGAGTACCAGTAGCCTGAGTTGCCATGTCTTTGGTCTTGGTTCAGAGTACAGTAGCAGAGTTGCCATGTCTTGGTCTTGTTCAGAGTACAGTAGCTGAGCTGCCATGTCTTTGGTCTTGTTGAGAGTACAGTAGCTGAGTTGCCATGTCTTTGGTCTTGTTCAGAGTACAGTAGCTGAGCTGCCATGTCTTTGGTCTTGTTCAGAGTACAGTAGCTGAGTTGCCATGTCTTTGGTCTTGTTCAGAGTACAGTAGCTGAGTTGCCATGTCTTTGGTCTTGTTGAGAGTACAGTAGCAGAGTTGCCATGTCTTTGGTCTTGTTCAGAGTACAGTAGCTGAGCTGCCATGTCTTTGGTCTTGTTGAGAGTACAGTAGCTGAGCTGCCATGTATTTGGTCTTGTTGAGAGTACAGTAGCTGAGCTGCCATGTATTTGGTCTTGTTGAGAGTACAGTAGCTGAGTTGCCATGTCTTTGGTCTTGTTCAGAGTACAGTAGCTGAGTTGCCATGTCTTTGGTCTTGTTGAGAGTACAGTAGCTGAGTTGCCATGTATTTGGTCTTGTTGAGAGTACAGTAGCTGAGTTGCCATGTCTTTGGTCTTGTTGAGAGTACAGTAGCTGAGTTGCCATGTCTTTGGTCTTGTTGAGAGTACAGTAGCCGAGCTGCCATGTCTTTGGTCTTGTTGAGAGTACAGTAGCTGAGCTGCCATGTCTTTGGTCTTGTTGAGAGTACAGTAGCTGAGTTGCCATGTCTTTGGTCTTGTTGAGAGTACAGTAGCTGAGTTGCCATGTCTTTGGTCTTGTTGAGAGTACAGTAGCTGAGCTGCCATGTCTTTGGTCTTGTTGAGAGTACAGTAGCTGAGCTGCCATGTCTTTGGTCTTGTTGAGAGTACAGTAGCTGAGTTGCCATGTCTTTGGTCTTGTTGAGAGTACAGTAGCCGAGCTGCCATGTCTTTGGTCTTGTTGAGAGTACAGTAGCCGAGCTGCCATGTCTTTGGTCTGGTTCAGAGTACAGTAGCTGAGTTGCCATGTCTTTGGTCTTGTTGAGAGTACAGTAGCTGAGTTGCCATGTCTTTGGTCTTGTTGAGAGTACAGTAGCCGAGCTGCCATGTCTTTGGTCTTGTTGAGAGTACAGTAGCTGAGCTGCCATGTCTTTGGTCTTGTTGAGAGTACAGTAGCTGAGTTGCCATGTCTTTGGTCTTGTTGAGAGTACAGTAGCCGAGCTGCCATGTCTTTGGTCTTGTTGAGAGTACAGTAGCCGAGCTGCCATGTCTTTGGTCTTGTTCAGAGTACAGTAGCTGAGTTGCCATGTCTTTGGTCTTGTTCAGAGTACAGTAGCTGAGTTGCCATGTCTTTGGTCTTGTTGAGAGTACAGTAGCTGAGTTGCCATGTCTTTGGTCACAAAAAAGATTCTATAGCAAGTATTGCATGTACAGCATACTGATGTATTTTCTTGCCTTTCATTATGTAGCCATAGTGACAGCAGGTGCCCCACCCCCATAGACCTGTGTTGTGTATTTTAAAATATTTGTATTATCGCCATGTAACTCTTCAGATTGTCCGGCGACCTCTAGGATAGGAAGCATTGCCCTTCAGCGTTTATAACACTCGTATTAGAAAAGCTAAGAAACCCCCCCCCCCCTGCACCACAGCTCCTGTGTCTCTGACCCGGTCCAGTGTTTCACTCAGTGTACCGCAGCATTGCCATTTTTGGTCATGGATATAAGGAGGCACTCTTCCAGAGACTTCAATGTGCTGCACTTGGTCTGTTTAGCTCTCCAGTCAGTTGAGAAGTGAGCCGGACTATGTTTCATGTTTTTGGTGACTCTACTTATGAAAGGAGAACATGAAGAGAGGGCTTCCTGTGTGTGATTTAGAGCCAAGGGCAAAGAGAAAGATGACCATATTAGGCAATGTTTGGCTCAACTGAGAGATTGGCTTTGACTGTTATCACAGCCTGTCTAAACACACACACACACGCACACGCACACGCACACACACACACACACACACACACACACACACACACAGTCCTGTAGACTACGACTGTGAGGTTAGCCTTCACTGCGACTCACCCTTCCATCACCACTTTCAGACATGCATTTAAAAAGTGATACCACCTTAGTGTTTTTAGCTGATGTGTTTTATAGAGTGACTTTGTTTGATATCAAACAGTCAGGCGGCTCCTGTCATAATACAGTTCCACTCATTCATCTTCAGCTGTGAGAGACAGTGTGACCGAGGCCTGACGTACTGTCTGATAAACAATGAGACACTTTCAGTAGAGCTGTCCCCCCCAACGGCTTATTGGAGTGAGGGAAACACTTCCTGGGAAAAGACTGGGGGACTGTTTCTTTGGTGTGTGTGTCTCTCCTCTCCTCCTCTCCTCTCCTCTCCTCCTCTCCTCCTCTCCCTCTGCTACCTTTTAAGTGAGTCTCTCCCCACTGTGACTAGAAAAGGAAATGAATGCAGCCAGCTGGATGGGGGGGGGGGGGGTATCAGTGTGAGTGATCACAGACTGGAGAGGGAATGTTTATCTAAAGCAGCAAACCCATTTTCCATGATCCCAAACAGAAAGGCTGGCTCAGGCCTTATATGGGCAGGCTGGAGTCTCTGATGATACGGAGGATAACAGTGGGACTGCACATCAAGCTTTCAGCCAATGAGAGCACTGCACTTTATTTAAACATGTGTACATATCTTCCATCAGGTGTTGAGACTATGGATACTGGACATTCTGCAGTCTGCACAGAGACCCTCTTCGGGACCCTACACAGAGATGGGGTCTGCACTTTAGACCGACGTGGTTCCAGAGAGAAGAGTTCCCGTAAGCAGTTTCAAAACAATATCTGTACATGCAGTTGATATGATGCCCATGTTTCAGAAGAACACGACTTCAGTGGTTCTACTTTGTTCTGACTCAGCTGTGTGTGGTGTGAAGTCTCTCTCTCAACAACGTCTGTTTCATTTCAGATGTCAGAGGAAACAGGGAGGTGAGTAGTGTGTGTGTGTGTGTGTGTGTGTGTGTGTGTGTGTGTGTGTGTGTGTGTGTGTGTGTGTGTGTGTGTGTGTGTGTGTGTGTGTGTGTGTGTGTGTGTGTGTGTGTGTGTGTGTGTGTGTGTGTGTGTGTGTTGCTTTCTGTGATCTGATTGGTCACGTTGGTCCTCTGTTAACTCTTGTACTTCATACTTCGAGAAGTCTCTTGATTCTGCTGTAACTGTAAGAGACTGTGCGAACGGTGTCGAAGTGAAATCAGTACAGAGACTTTAGAATCAGAAACAGGTTTACACAGACGAGGAATTTGTCTTGGTGTACATGGTTCATACATAAACACGTGAAGAAGAGGAATGATAAGAATGAATGACTTAAATGAAATAAATAAAAACAAGTCCTTATTTGCATTGTGCTGTGAAACATGGCTTCTTCTTCTTCTCTTCTGTCTGTCCTCCAGCTGACTCCGTGCTCTTCCCTGCGGCCCAGGGTGCAGTGCTGCATCTCCGGTCAGCTGGTAGTCTGAGATGAAGCACTGTAGCTCGGGACGGAGGACCCAAACAGCGGGGGGGTGATCAATGTCCGGATGTGGTTTCTGTTTACATCCAGACCTTAAAATAAGTTGAGGAAATGGGACAAATGTGAACGTTTTTCACCTTCCTATGTACTGTACATATGTGTATTATATGTAATATATTGTATTCATGTTATTTTTTTTTTAAATAATTGAATAAATAACTTAAAGTAAGCATGCTAAACCTGTAATATTTCAGACATCCGTGGTTAAGGAGTTTAAAGGATTCAGTCTGCTCGTGTATGGAGCCCAGCTTCACAGCTGGGGGGGCCGATCCTGAGCTGATGTGAGGAGGGGGCTTTCTGTCTTTCTCCCCTCTCCCGGGGTCCAGTTTTCCCAGGAATCCCTTGACCTATCAGAAAGTGGGATTCCTGGAAATACTGTTCTTGGGGGCGGGGCTTGTCATCCCTTCCATATAAGGGGTGTCGTGTAGGGGAGTGATCATGTTATGGGTTTGTGTTGAAGTCGTTTGACTGTTTTGTGTTTCCAAATGAAAGCAACTATTGGTGGAATGGAGCCGCATTGTGAACATTGTGATAACTGCTGGGGATTCAATAAACATTACAATCCAAGAAATCTGTATTTATTGCCAATTACTGTATACACACACACACACACACACACACACACACACACACACACACACACACACACACACACACACACACACACACACACACACACACACACACACACACACACACACACACACACACACACACACACACACACACACACACACACACACACACACACACACACACACACACACACACACACACACAGGAAGGGGGGTTAGAGAGAGGAAAGAGAGGAAAACACAATTCTGCAGCACCCACTTTTACTTCTAAGGCATTTAAAAGTATTTGAAGTAGTATTCAAGTATTCATTTTTGAAGGAGATTATGTCCGCAAGATTGCAGGATCAAATCCCGACTGCGGCAGTATTTAAGTTTACGATATATAAAACCTGTAGGTCATAAAAGAGACATTGACTGAGCAGATGTGTGTGACGCTGCCTTCCATACTTTATGAATATTGCAGTTATAGAAAAAGAATACGAAGTATCCACAGAGGGTCGCAGGCCATGAACCCTAAAGAGGGAGGGGGGTCCGTCCAGGGACTTCTCAATGTGGAACAGGACCAACCCTCAGCCGGGCCCTCGGCTCTGTGTCTCCCATGGCTTTGGGGCTTTTATGGTTTGTGCTAAAATAACACAACAAGTTAAGCACACTGATAAGCTGCTTTATTCACAGAGCCCTGCAAAATGATCAGTTTCTCTGCTTTGACTATTTATAGGTATGTGTTCGAGTCAAATGTACTTCTTTTTATTTGATTCTATAATCTGCTGACACTGGAATGGAATGGCTGCCGTACATGTAGAGAAAGAGATTCAAGAAACATGGGGAGTGGTCTCAGAGCTGTACATGTAATCTATTTATAGATACTGTGTTTATGTGACCACTTGGGGCGGTGATTAGCTGGTAAGGGGGTATACAAGTGTTGTAGGTGAGGGGACAGGGAGGGGCCCAGGCTGAGCGGGCACCAGTGGAGGACTGGCCATCGGGACGTCCGAACATACGAACATAGCGACACTGTAGTTATGACGATGAAAATCTTAGGTCACAGGCTCCTCCAACGGTGCAACATAATAATACCTCTGACATTTACATAAATGGTTACAGTGTATATCGTACTGACCGGCCTAAAAAAGGTGGTGGCGTTGCCATTTATGTGAAAAATAAGTTTTGTGTAACTAATATGGTTTCCAAATCTGTTAGTAAACAGCTAGCATTTTTAGCCGTGAATATTGAGGTAACAAAGGGTCAACAGGTCATGGTGGTGGGCTGCTACAGGGCCCCTTCGGCTGTCAAGGACTCTTTATCGTCTTTGGCAAAACTGTTATCTCAACTTTCCTACAAGGAAATAGTGCTGCTTGGTGATTTGAATTGGGACTGGTTAACTTCTGTGTCAGAGGATTTTAAAAACCTGTGTACCTCTTTGAATTTTACCCAGATTATAGACAGTCCTACTCGCCCAAATATTAAGTCCCCAAATAAATCCTCCCTAATTGATCTAATTTTAACAAATGTTCCACATAAATACTCATCTGTGGGAGTATTTGCTAATGATGTGAGTGACCACTGTGTTGTAGCCACAATTAGGGACACTAAGGTCCAAAAGGTTAAACCACGTGTCATCACAAAGAGAGACAAAAAACACTTTGTGGAGCAGGGTTTTTTACATGATCTGTTTGATTTTGATTGGGGTAAAATCAATCTGTGTGCTGATGTAGAAACTGCATGGCCTTATTTTTATCTTGGTTTTATGAAAATTATAGATAGACATGCACCTCTGCGTAAATTTAGAGTGAAGGGATGAAACAATCCCTGGTTTTCTGCTGAGCTGTCCAGTCTCCTTCATGAGAGAAATAATGCTTGGGCTAAGGCTAGGAAATCAGGCTCAGAGGTAGAATGGCTACGTTTTAGGCAGCTAAGAAATAGCTTCACATCTCAAATAAAAAGTGCTAAATCAAAGTACTATTTGTCGGTTACCACAGAAAAACTGAATAATCCTAGGAAATTTTGGAAAGCCATAAAATCGATTTCCACTGGTGATATCCCAAATGAGCTACCTCCGTGCCTCACCACAGCATCTGGCACTATATCGGACAGGGCTACTATGCTCAATTGCTTTAATAAGCATTTTGTGTCTTGTGGCTCTCTGTTTGATTCTGTCACTGACTGTACTTCTGCTTCTGTGAACGCTCCAATCCTTGACTCTGAACAATGTGGTCTGGAAAACCCTTTCAGCATCAATCTGGTGCACTTTGAGAGCAAAATGAAGAGACCTATGGAAACATCTCTCACCACCCATATGAAACAGAACAGAAAAGCAGATTTATTTTTTGTTTATGGATATTTTACAAATCACTCTCCTTTCAAACTGTATTCTTGTTTATTAATAACAACTTACTTTACTGTCATATAGTATTTTATACCGGTTTACTTTATTCTCTTGTTTTTTGATAACTATAATGATCATATAAAGATGTGCCTTTACCTCACTGGTTGTAGAAAAAGCTTCTTATATCCGTTAGCATAGCTAGCTAACCAGATGCTAATAACAATAAAGTTATTGACTGTATGATCAGTATGACAGATGAACAGATCGCGACTGGGCTTTCAACTAAAGAGACAGCAATTTTTTGAAGTCCCGGAGCGGCATTCTGGTGCTCTCTGTCAGCACTGCACCCCTGTCAGACGAGACATATACCACGTGATGGATGACACGTTAGGTTCGTGTTGTGTTCAAGGACCCTGACCGTTGCCATGAAAAACAGACACTCGCTTGTTTAATTATTTTGCGGTCTAGATTTCTTTAATTTTTTTCTTTTTTGCGTGTGTTTATAAATTACCTCGAGGGCCATACCAAATGGTCTCGCGGGCCGTGTACGGCCCGGGGGCCGGAGTTTCCCACCCCTGCTGTAGACTCTCACTCCACTTTTTTTTAAATGACATTTTATAGACAGTCTGAAGCCGGGTCTGCATTCACGGTACGGTGATAGAAGTACCATCAGCAGAATGTATATAAAGAATCAAAAGTAAAAGTACTCCTTGTGAAGTATGATGCACTTATATGTGGTTGTATGTGACACTGCTGCTGTAACACAGTTAGCAAGTGTAGTCCTCTGGTGTCCAACCTATGGGTCGGGGACTTTCCAGAGGGTAAGTAAATAAATAAATCAACCTTGAGTTTGGCAATAATAAAATGTACCACAAAGAACTATGAACATAGAAACAACTAGGCCCTGGCAGTGGCTCAGTCAGTAGGGGCTTGGACTGGGAGCTGTTCGGTCGCCGGTTCAAGTCTCCGACCAGACCTAAAATATGGAGTGTGGACTGCTACTTGGAGAGGTCCCAGTTCACCTCCTGCCCTGCCGTGGTGCCCTTGAGCAAGGCACCGGACACCCCCCTCACGCTGTGCACTAGCTGCCCACTGCTCCTAGCACTAGACTCCTGGCACTAGAGTGGGTTAAAAGCAGAGAACACATATCACTGTGTGTGCTGTGTGCATCCCTCCCATTCGATTCTAAGCTACAGAGGTATGATGTGTGACCACCAGGTGGCACAGTTGGAGCTGCACTCAGGCCTTCCTCTTCCTCAGACTTCAACCCTGACTGGACTTCATGCTGCTGTTTCTTGGGCATGTGTCATTAATGAAGGAAAGCCTCTGTGTGGACAGGGTACACGTGATGGGATGTTTGTATTCTAACACCTGTCAGAGACTCCAACATGTCAGCCAGATTCTGTTTGATGATCTCCAAGAAGGCAGTCAGCTCAAACATTGTTTCCAGAACCTGAGATAACTACGAGTGTGTTGCTGTTTTCTTAGATACAAACAACTAAACAGTGTATTCATCTAATACTCCCAACTTCCTGTGAGGCAAAAGGTCAAGAGAACATGATCAAGTAAAAGCTATCCCAGGCCGAAGGCTAAAGGAGACATGAGCAGATGGAATGGGACGCAATGCGGAGAGAGACAAGATGAGACAGGCTGAGCTGCAGAGAATCACCGAGAGCCCCGCCCAGGAGCTGGAGCAGCTACACCGCTACAATCTCAACTGTAGTGGAGTAGAAGTACAAAGTAGTATAACATGGAAATACTCAAATAAAGTACCTCAAAATTGTACCTAAGCACAGTACTATGTAAATGTACTTAGTTACTTGCACCCTCTGATTATTGAACTATGAGGACGCCTGACAGCCAGACTCTGAAGCCAGAAGAGAAGTCTGAAGGAGATTAGCTTTCAGGTGAAACCGTGGCTGTTTTTCACCTTCAATTATCATCGAGGAATACCTGAGGCCTCTGAGGGAGTGGCGCGCGACGCTAGGCCTCTGAGGGAGTGGCGCGCGAGGCTAGGCCTCCTTCCTCATCAGGTGATCTGCCTCAGTGCCCATTATCATGCACACAGGAAAGACAGGAGGAGGACGGAAGGAAGAAAAGAGGGAAGGACACAAGAAAGGGAGCAAAATGGCAGCAACTGAGAGAGAACTATTACAATAATATTTGTGATGTAAGCAATCAGCACTGTCAGATTCATGAGCCTCAGACATGGACCGGAATATGTTGTTATTTACTTTGAAACAGAAGAAGCCATCTGTGTCCCAGAGGATAGACGCGTGTGAAGAGTGTACATATCAGGGAAGTACACAGACGACCTCCACAATGTTTCAGGAGGAAACCTACCTTCTACTCCACTGTTGCTTTCGTGTGAAGTTGCCTTTACATGTGATATATGCATGTTACACAGAGAGTTAAATAGCCGAGCAGTAAATATCGGCACTTTAGCGTCATGAGCACCCTGCCCAGTGTTATCTGTTCCGCAGAGCCTTCCTCCGGACTGGCAGCATTCCACATGTCCTACTGTGGACCAATAGGAGAGGAGGCGTAGACCCATAGGTGTCCTTTACACGGGGGACATGTCCCCACCACTTTTTAAAACGGCACATTTTGTCCTGACTACTTTTTCAAAGTATAACTCGTTTTCGAAAAATGGTTACAAATGTAATAAACAAGAACACCGGTTTATTCCGCACAAGAGAACATGTTGGGAACAGCTCGTAAGTCCACACTTGATGGGTGTATTCCTGGGGACCCAAGATGTGCAATGTGGACATGTCAGTACACTTGAAAGAGGAAATGTAAAAACAAACATTGCCCCCTCTTTGCGGCAGCAGAGCGCACGCACTTTCAAATGAACTAATTGAAACTAAATATAAATGCTCTTTACTCTACTGACTCTGGAATGACCCAGAATCAGCAATGTGGTTTGGCTTGTTTTACAGTCCGGTTTACCAACATGTGAGTTTGCAGGTGTGTGTGTCTCCTAAAAAGGACGCAGACAATTGGCTTCCTCAATCCTTTCCCCATGCCACACACTCTGTACGGTGGTTCCTACGACAACAGTCCGTAGCCTGACACTGTACATATAACAGAACACACTTCAAATGAGGAAGTATTCCGCTCACTTTGTTGGAGGCACGCAGAGAGATGAACTGTGTGAGCTGTTCACATGAGAACAAGTCAAAGGTCATCTTCAGGTTTAAGTGTCCTCACGGCAGCAGGCTAAAGGAAATATGTTAAACAGGCTGCACATAGTACCAAGTTTTATGTTTGGACAAACTGGTATGACGAGTGTCTTCGGAGCGTAGTGACAGGACAGAGCTTGTTCAGTTTCACTCAGGTGTGTGGGTTCCACAGCACCTCTGTGGCAATAACCAAAACCAATGTGATTGGCTGTCTATCCCCCCCCCCATTCAGAGCAGCCGGTTCAATTGTTCAAACATGTTGAACTGCAAAGTCCAGCCTGAGTCTACACGTCTCCGTGATATCTCTAATGGAACAGCCAGTGGCTTTCCAGCCGTTTCAGCAGAGCAGAGCCTCTGGTGGAACGGATCAGGGAGAATCAGAGGCTGTATAAAGGTGAACATGACGTGTTCAGACCTCTGTCGTCTCAGTCAGTTGGAACAGGAGGGAAGCTTTGACAGAGGAGTGGCACACACACACACACACACACACACACACACACACACACCCTACCTGGGGTGATCAAGCCAACAGTAATTCAACTAGCTGGGTGTGGTCCTCCTGAACATTCTGTGACTCACACACAGCAGGCAGACACACACAGACACACAGGCGCGCTCACACACACACACCATAGTTTGCCACGTATTATTTAGTATACACGGGGAGGTCAGGAAAGCAGGGTGGGGGGTTCTTTCAATTTGACTTGTGAACCCTTGGTGCCCCCCCCCCGCACTGGTGTCACCAGTGTACAGCTACAGGTCACAGGTTCAAGTCAGACCCTGCAGTGTGTGTGTGTGTGTGTACAGTGACGTATGCTTGACTTACTCTCTCTCTGGACGTCACGATGATCTCAGTGATTCAAACCGCTCCATATCCTACCAAGCCACATTATGTGGACACTGCAGATCTTTTATTCTTGTGCTGTAATAATGACTTTTTGACACAAGTGTACGAACCAGTCATTTTTTTAAAGACTACATTTTATATTCACAAACATATCCCTGCCTGCAGTCTTTTGTCTTGATGAGTATCCAGGTATGAGTGGGATTGTTTTATCAAAAGCATTCACTGCTAACATTCATGATTCTCTTGTCAAAGAGATTCCCGTTGGTTGTTCCTAGAGTCTCTAAAGTACAATGGGAGCCAGAGCCTTTTCTTATCAAGCTCCACTTCTGTGGAATCAGCTTCCAGTTTGTGTTCGGCGGCAGGCAGCCTATCCGTTTTTAAAACTCAGCTTAAGACCTTCCTTTTTGATAAAGCTAATAGTTAGGGCTGGCTTAAGTTTGCCTGGAATCAGCCCCTAGTTATGCTGCTAAAGGCTTAGAAGGACCTCTCCTCCTCCCCCCCTCTCATCCCATTGCACTCCTATCCCATAAAAGCATGTTACAGTATCTGGGCCTCATCGGGAGTCTCTGTGTCCGTTACCTGGCAGGTTGTCAGCACGAAAGGTTATGTCTGGATCCTGAGTCGTGCCTGTTGCTGTGGTCCTGAGTCGTGCCTGTTGCTGTGGTCCTGAGTCGTGCCTGTGGTCCTGAGTCGTGCCCGTCGCTGTGGTCCTGAGTCGTGCCTGTTGCTGTGGTCCTGAGTCGTGCCTGTTGCTGTGGTCCTGAGTCGTGCCTGTGGTCCTGAGTCGTGCCCGTCGCTGTGGTCCTGAGACGTGCCTGTTGCTGTGGTCCTGAGTCGTGCCTGTGGTCCTGAGTCGTGCCCGTCGCTGTGGTCCTGAGTCGTGCCCGTCGCTATGGTCCTGAGTCGTGCCCGTCGATGTGGTCCTGAGTCGTGCCTGTGGTCCTGACTGACGATCACCTTACTATCCTTTATTATGCCATTTTATTATTTAGCTGCACCTGGAATATTGTTGGAGGTTGTAGGGAGGCGCATGGCGCAGTGGGCTAGTGCGTTGGTGTTCGGATCAGGGGAGCACAGGTTCAAACCCCACTGCAGTCAGCATGTCGTTGTGTCCCTGGGACACTTCACCCCAAGTTGCTCCTGTGGGGATTTTCCACTGTTTTGAGTATGTGAGTCCCTTTGGATAAAAGTGTCTAACATGTAATGTTGTTGACATCCATCTTCTTTTTATCCTCGGTCCATGGAGAGGGATGTCCCTCTGTCTGAGGTTTCCATCACGTGTTTGTCCCCCTCCCCCACAGACGAGGTCAGTTGTAAGGCCTACAGTGTTCTCAACTTGGAGCTTCCAAAGCACAGGTTCAATGCTTATGCTAACAGCATACTTCAGTTATTGGTTCTTCTAAAGAAACATGTTTTAAACTAATGTCAATTTAAAATAATTTTGAGATAAGATAAGATTTAGTTTATTGATCACTATTTGGGAGGGAAAAAAACAGATCAGCGTAACAAAATAAAATATTTAACAAAACACAATAATGCATCACTTGCAATCCGGCAAGCTAAATACTCTTCAAGCCACAGTTTTACATATTTACTATATATGTATATATAACCAATATGACGGGTACTAAATGAAAATCTATTTTAATCACCGACATCTCTGATCAACTTTAAACTGCTTCACATGTTCAAACCCTTCACATTATTCGTCCAACAAGGAATGATGCGTGTGACCTGTGGCGCTAACCGTAACCCCCTGAGCCGCACCAGGGACCAGTTGAACCTAAACTCACCTATGAAAGGTGTCGCTGAAGAGGAACACCATGCCTCCACCCGACAGTATACCACATGCTTTGTAACATTGGACTTGATTTCCAGATTGTTCCAACAATGTCACTTGATCAACAAAATCAATCCCCAAACCATCCTGCTGACATTTTCTTTGGAGATGGTTTGTTTGTGAAGGTGCTAGTGTAAAGGAGTTAATGTGAATACATTATAAGTTTGTGAATGTTTAATTCATAAGTTATGAATTTTATTTCTATGAGATTGTTTCGTTTAATATTTTTGAGTTGTTTCCCGTGGGAACACTTTCCAGTTGCACATCTTTAGGCGCTTTCACACAGGGGTACTTTTCCCGTTTAGTTCCGATAGTTCCTGGGATTTGCGTTCACACCAAAAAGAGAACTTTTAGCCCCTTTGAAAAAAAGTTCACATTTCTGATAGGCTGGGGGAATTGCAAACCACGCCCCGTAAAACTCGTTTTGTGAAGCCGCCATGTATTTGCTGGCATTAGCATTATTAGCATTAGCCCCGCGCACCAACGGACAGAGAATAACTTATGGCAACACAAGATAAAACATGGGAGCGGTGGAGATGAGGTGTCGGCGCTCTGACGATTTACTCGGAAGGCTTCAGTAGAAGCGGCTGGGACTCCCTCCGGGGACTTCGGGTGGCAGTATACGCCGTGAAGTTGTCTGCGGCCTGCCAGTTAACCCAAAGCAGAAGAAGACGAAGTGACGTCAGCGGCTTCATTGGCGTAATCTTCCCTCGGGGATTTATTCCGGTGTGCCTTCCCTCACTGTGAGCAGTGATGATGCAACGTGGTTGTTAAAGGACATTATGCGTCTGTTGTCCTCCGGTATGTTTGTATTATATTTGATTACTCAAAAATAATGTTATCTTGGCAATTTCTTAATTATTCTCCAATTCTGTAATATGTATATATACCAACAGTGACGTGAGCAGTGATATGCAACGTGGATGCAACGTGGATGCTAAAGGACATGATGCGAGGTTGTCCTCAGAATAACTGCCAGAGAACAGGAGATGCTTCGCTGTCCATTCTTCCACATCCTCCATTGATAACGAGTCACCTGCAGTTGTGACACTTGATAATGACATGTGCTTGGAAGTCTGAGTTATGTAATGTTTTTATTGGTATTTTTGGAGAAGACCATTTTACAACAGATTTAATAATAATTCAGAGCTCTAAAGAGAGGGAGAGAGCCAGAGTATCATTCTACCATTGACTGTTGCCATCCGCTGCTTATATTGTAGACAGGCAAACTCCTAATCACCATAGGAAAACAAAAAGAAAACAAGAAAGAAAATCCAACATTTTGATTTTTTTAAACAAAACAATTTTCATGTTGACATTTGCCTGGAAAGGAGGGAGTGAAAAAATTGAGGAGTGAAGAGGGGAGAAGATGCTGAGAGGGTTCCACTGGGAGAGAAAAAAAGGGGGCCAGCTGACTATCTTCTTAACTTCAGTTTCCAAAGAAACCTTACAAAAAGTCAACACTGAAAGAAGGGCAGACAGGGGTGGATGGGGTGGGGGGTCTGGGGCGGGGGCAGGGGGCTACAGCCTCCACATCCAAAAAAAACCTGCTTTTTCATTCTTCCTTTTCTTTCGGAGTGCAGAGTTTTATTATATATACATATGAATATATAGATGACACAGCTGACAAAGGCGTGTGTTAATCTATACATTTCCATTACATAGATAGTTATTATGGAAGGGGACACAGACTTTCTGTTTGTCGCTTGTCCAGGAAGAGAGACTTGTTGGTCCTGGTCACCAACACTGCTGCTCCCTGCTGTGGGCCTCAGAAACCTACAGACAGAGAAACGCAGTTAGCACACACACACACACACACACACTGCAGAGTACAGGATGCTACATTACAGCAGAGTGCAGAGGCTACACAGAGGAGAAGAGTCCAGCTCAAAGGCCCCAGAAACGGGCCGATATAAGAGTATAATAATAATACATGTTGTACAGCATGGCATTGTCTGCAATGACAATAAGGCAGAACCCTCCGGTGCCTTCACTGAGAGGGACTTTGGCTGCGAGACTCACGTGCTATGATGCAGGACTACAACCTGAGCCAACACGGACAAGACCGGTGAAGCGTGTGCGCATGTGCACAACCGATGCAGAATGTGTCAGTCAGACGCACACCGGCGACAGAGGAGCCATCAGCTCTCCCTCACAGCCCTCGAGCAAGAGGAACGTCGTGGTGCCACAGGACGGGCTGCGTGGATAAACCACGTCCATTCACTACTCAGTTAGGCATGTTGCAATCAGGTGGTTTAATGGTGTAAATGAAACGGACCATTTTGAATTGTGATCAAACTAATAGAACGATGGACCAAGGCACAAGCTGAGACGACATGTGCTCTGACCCCGGTGGCGCAGTGCTGCATGCATCAGCACACAGAGCATGTTTGACACTCCCTTGGGTCAGGACATCAAACACTACGCTCTGATCAACTCCTGCCGTGCCCTGAAAGTGAAGAGCTTTTTTTATACAATAGAAGGAATATAGCACAACATGGAAGTAAAGCGATATTCTTTTTGTTTACATTTAAAAATGCTTAACATTTATTGCAAGCCTAAATTCAATGAATAAGCCAGAGCAGCAGGTTAAGGTTCTGCCACTTTAAGACACACCCAGGGTGTGTGTGATCCACTCAGGTATGACAGGGTGTGTGTGATCCACTCAGGTATGACAGGCCGTGCCCTCTGCTCAGCATTTTAAACATTGCATTCCCTCAAACACTAATTCAACACATGCCTGTTCATTATCATGGAAATGTGAACTGACAGCACTGTCGTGAAAACAAATAAGAATATGGCCTCTTAAGTATGTCAGTAAGTACCAACAGTTTGACGTGGGGATCATTTACCTCAGCCTGTTGACTAATCTTGACATATGGTTATTATTGCTAGCAAAAATGCACTTTTTAAGTGGAGTGAGACGTGTTGGAACAGCTTCTGATGAGCCGTTTCCGTCAGCGCCGTGTGACGCTGCATCAGGACGACTGACTGCAGGGCGAGGAGGTGACGCTGCATCAGGACGACTGACTGACTGCAGGGCGAGGAGGTGACGCTCCATCAGGACGACTGACTGCAGGGCGAGGAGGTGACGCTGCATCAGGACGACTGACTGACCGCAGGGCGAGGAGGTGACGCTCCATCAGGACGACTGACTGCAGGGCGAGGAGGTGACGCTGCATCAGGACGACTGACTGACTGCAGGGCGAGGAGGTGACGCTGCATCAGGACGACTGACTGCAGGGCGAGGAGGTGACGCTGCATCAGGACGACTGACTGCAGGGCGAGGAGGTGACGCTGCATCAGGACGACTGACTGCAGGGCGAGGAGGTGACGCTGCATCAGGACGACTGACTGCAGGGCGAGGAGGTGACGCTGCATCAGGACGACTGACTGACTGCAGGGCGAGGAGGTGACGCTGCATCAGGACGACTGACTGCAGGGCGAGGAGGTGACGCTGCATCAGGACGACTGACTGACTGCAGGGCGAGGAGGTGACGCTCCATCAGGACGACTGACTGCAGGGCGAGGAGGTGACGCTGCATCAGGACGACTGACTGACTGCAGGGCGAGGAGGTGACGCTGCATCAGGACGACTGACTGCAGGGCGAGGAGGTGACGCTGCATCAGGACGACTGACTGACTGCAGGGCGAGGAGGTGACGCTGCATCAGGACGACTGACTGCAGGGCGAGGAGGTGACGCTGCATCAGGACGACTGACTGACTGCAGGGCGAGGAGGTGACGCTCCATCAGGACGACTGACTGCAGGGCGAGGAGGTGACGCTCCATCAGGACGACTGACTGACTGCAGGGCGAGGAGGTGACGCTGCATCAGGACGACTGACTGACCGCAGGGCGAGGAGGTGACGCTCCATCAGGACGACTGACTGACCGCAGGGCGAGGAGGTGACGCTGCATCAGGACGACTGACTGACCGCAGGGCGAGGAGCGCAGAACAGGTTCAACAGGCCGTCTGAAGGATCATTCATCTACTTTCCATTAGGTTGGTTTGGTTTCCGGACCACTGTCATATTCCTTTAAACTGTTTCACGCTAGAATTCTGTTGAAGCCAACTCATTACTTTCTGAACGTAGAACAAAGTAAATGGACAGAAAAAGCTAAAAGTACGCAGCCATGTTAATCAGTGGTGGTTTAGCGCGGCGGTATCTGGGAGCGTATAGGTGTCTCCAATTTGAACATCTGCTTTCATGTCAGATCTGTGAAGGACCTGGTCGTTCCGTGCCGTCACTGCCCGCTTACTGGAAATGCAATATGATTCCATAAAACAATAGATCATATAATCACTGAAAACAAAACATTACAAAAGATGACATGTTACTGAACAGAAACTGAAAAAGGAGAAACAAAACAAAGTCAAAGTAAGCACGACCTAAGTACTGACGAGGTGAGCTCCCATCGATGACGCTGTGAAGTGGGGAGGCTACTTTGGAAGTAGAAGTCTTTATTTCATTAACACTTCTACTTGAAACACCCCGGCATTAAACTCTATTTCCTGTCCCCACAGAGAGAGAGAGAGACTAGAAATGTGTGCTGCTCGGGGCCTAACCTCTCCACTATCAGAGCCCCCCTCGAGCTCTGTTCCATCACTCTGCAGTGCATCAACATTCTATCTGCAGCTGCAGCATCGGTACCGGGGAGGGGGGTCTGCGGTCCACAGAGCGGCTCAGTCCCTGGTTAATGGTGTACCAACTATCCACAGAAATTAAGGGGTGAGACAATTCTTTCAATACCAATTATTAGCAATCACAGAAGCCGACCACCAATACGTGGAACTAGCATACAAAATAATAATATTAGATTTCAAGTTTTAACAATTAGAATGATAAAAATGTTGCAGCACTTCATTAAATGCTGAAATATATTTTATTTTTAAAAAAGGATAACTTTTTGAAAAATGTTTCCCAAACTTATTTTATGTTTTGCACACCGCCTTCACATGGGGGTAATATCCCATGTTGCACCACACCACAATGCCTTCAGGAGACATTCCTTCTGGTGGACAGGCTTGTTGAAATTAGTCTCGAAACACTCACTACAACTTTCCTTATGGCGAGTTATTATTATTATTACTAGTAACTTAATGTATTTATCATCGTTTCCCCCAGGAACACCCCGGGGCGGAGTGGTGTTCGCCACAAAGGAGAGGGAGAGTGGGGATAGTGACGGAACACCTTCAGCCCTGAGGAGCCGATACTCCTTGAGCCTCACCTGCATGACACCAGGTGTGATCAGTACTCAGGGCTCCTGCAGGTTTCACCAACTCAAATCTAAGACATTTTAAGACCACTTTGAATAGGATTTAAGACCTATTTCACGGCAAGAAAGTATGAAGGAAAATGGCTATGAAAGAAGAAATACTTCCCATAATTACTTACAAAGTAAATGTATTTCAACATAAGAACGATGACTGAACATAACAGTACACAGAACTGTGTTAGCCAAAAACTGTGTGTGTGTGTGTGTGTGTGTGTGTGTGTGTGTGTGTGTGTGTGTGTGTGTGTGTGTGTGTGTGTGTGTGTGTGTCAAACAAGAGCTATCTTCTGAGCTCTGCTGCCTTGGCTACAATCTTTCATCGTTGCGGTTGTATGATTGGTGTTTAGCTACGGTATTTAGCGTCCACAGCACCTCCACTTTTAGCGTTGACAGACCCACACGTCGCACGGAGGTCCATTATCCCCGATGTTGTTGCGGGAGCTGCTGCACTAGCCAACGCCACATTTGCACAAAAAAAAGCGCTACATTTCTTTGCAAAAGGTGCGGCGGGCTTCAGACACGTCCCCTCCACTGGTTTCAACCAAGCACTACATTCTATGTTTTCCAACCAAATACGGTTGAACTTACACTTCCCCATATTTATTTGTGATTCGAAGATACATGGGTTTCTGACTGCCGCTAGCTGAAGCTTGGGGTTGCTAGGTTACGAGCTGGGTGTTCTCAAATAAGGGGCCGGGGGAACTGAAAGGCTATTACCGTACTGGTTACTTTGCAGCACGGACATTTCCCCCAAAACACATTTATCGCAACACAGAAGTACCTTTCAAATCCCATCATTTTTAAGACCTTCTAAATCATATTTAAGACCTTTCTTATCTATACCAAAAAAAAAACAAAAAAAAAAACAAAACATATTTAAGACGTTTTAATGCCTTAAATTCTGATTATCAAATGTAAGACTTTTTAAGATTTGTATTACATTATTCAGGGTTCTTTATAAGAATCCTGAATAATGTTGCAGTCAAACACACAAGGGTTGAGAGAGGAAGGAAGCGGAGAGAATAGGTCTTTAACAAGCTCCAGTTTAGAGAGGAAGTGTTAATAAAGAGACTGCAGAGGGTCAGAGGAGGGCTGGGAAGTTGGTCAGCATTAAAACAGTGTGGTGACAAAGAGCCTGTTTTCCAACCCCAACAAAAGGAACAGAATAGCATGGCAACAAAGTTAGTAGTCAAATTCCCCAAGGACGTGCTTGCTTCTGCAAGACAGACCAATTGTATTAAATTGTTTTATTTGGGATGTTCTGTTCTTTAAAAAAGGTGCCTCCTAAAACTTGTAATACTGTTTGGCTTCATTATTCAAAAAGGAATAATTAGCTACTTTTGCTTTTGAGTTCAAATTTTGTGTTTTTAATCTTTTAAAAAAATAAATAAAAAGGGCACTGGGGTGTGGGCTAGGATATAAAACAGTATCTAAAGTACTCCCTTTTTACTAAACTGAATATATATATATATATATATATATATATATATATATATGAGCAATTGGTGTCTGTAATAAACGTCGCTTGGCTGTTTGCTACTAACCTTTCATGTTAGGCTTGGGTTTGTCAGTTTGCTTGCCTGTGGGCGTTTGTGCCTGCTGGCCCTGGCCCCCGGAGGAGGCCCCCTGCTGGGCTGCTTTCTGTTTCAGCATGGTCCAGTCAAATGTGTAGTCATACTGGTGGTTCAGAGTCCTTCAGAAATAAAATAGAAACACAATGCCAGCACAATATTAACAACAGTCAGCTGCTTGAAGCGGAGGAAGTCCTTAAGAATAGCAGGAAGAAAACCAACACAGAATATGGTGAAAGAACAGAAACTGTTCTGCACCCAATGGAGCTTCATCTGTTCATGTATACTACATAAATCATAGACCAAGACGTAAGCATTTATTAGCTGTGACGGCATCACTTTATCAGCACAAAGATGGACTGCTGCTGCCTCTGGTGAATATTTGCCAAATTTGTTTACAACACATTTTGTCCCAAGTGGTCCCGAAGACTGACCCGCATCGACCCGGGCGTCAAGACATGCCACGGCAAAAATGTCCTTTCCCTAGTGTATGTGCAGAATGTGTGTTTACCTGAAAAGGATGCGGAACAGTTGGCGCAGGTACATGTAGTCTGGAGCCTCCTCAAAGCGCAGGCCGCGGCAGTAGTTCAGATACATGGCGAACTCCGCTGGGAAGCCCTGAAAACATCCAGTCATACATTGAGTCGTGTGAAAGTGCAGGAGGAACTTGTATCACGCTCCTTCATCGACAGGTTCTTACCTTACAGAGGACCTCGACAGGGGTGGACATCTTCTTCTCAGAGATTTTCTCATACTTTTGCTTCTTCGTGGCAGCCTGACAAATAGACACAACATCAGCAACGCTCCGAGACATGCAGCAGAGCAACCATCAGGTTTGCCCCACAGCTCAGTGTTGCCGTTCCTCAGCAAGGCTCGTTTATAAACAGGTCAGCGCTCTACAAGAACTAAAAAACCTGTAGTAACGATTGCGCTCATTGGCATAAACATTCTATAATGGGAATGCTGTGTTGTGCAAATAGCATATCTTCAGTATCCACATTGTATTTCATCACAAGTGTAACTGCCCTCTGCACTTCTCTTCCGATCGCACATCAAGTGGACCGGCACCCATATTCACAAAAGACCGTCTGAACCGTGTGACACAGAGTTCATGACGCTCCAACCAAATAAAGCTACACTTGAAAAGGCACCACACAAAGACCATCAAAACATTCTGAGAATAGAGGCGAGTATTGCTGCCATGGGTGATGTTTCCATACCTTTAATCCCTGCCACGGCAGACTGGTTCTGTTGAAGTACATCAGCACGTAGCCCAGCGACTCCATGTCATCACGGCGGCTGCATACAGAAATAATGTTAGTTGCCGAGAACAAAAGCATGGCTGCATACGTTTACATGCATCTTTTCAGAAAAGTGGAGTGAGAGTCAAATGTGTGCACAGACCTCTGTTCAATGCCCAGATGTGCGTTGATGGAGGCGTAGCGGGCTGTGCCAGTCAGGTTCTTGTCTTCTCTGTAGGGGATGTGCTGCCGTGTTCGGTTGTCTCGGTACTTCTTCGCCAAGCCAAAGTCAATAAGGAACAGCTGAGAGAGGGAGAGAACACATGCTGGTTATCCATCACGGACTTCACACTGACAAATGACAATAGTTCATCAAATATGGAGATGCACTATATTAAACATCCTTATATTAAAAACAGACAATCAGCTGAGCCCTGCTTTAAAATATGAATGTTGAAAACTATGACCAACTGCATTGATTGAGGAGATCCGAGTTCCATCGTGTCCTATCAACACAAACACCTGGCAGAGCTTCAGGGTGGTGAGAAAGGCCACGAGCCACCTGTTTCACTCCTTCTGTATATTCTTTTATATAACCTCTTGATATTTCTTACAAAAAGTATTCATAATGAAGTTACCACAGATGTCGTTATGTTATGAGAGCATCTTTTTCCTGTGTCACATGTTGTCAAAATGAAACATCTGTAATTCGTAATGCAATGGCTCATACAATAAAGAGCGGGACACATTCGAGTTATTATCGGTGACTATGTACAAGTGTAACACCAAAGATAAACAACCAGTCCAACCTCACCATGCATGAATGTTCACTGCTAATATGAACATCCAGACAACAAGGCTATTAAGGGGTTTACAGGCACAAACAAATGACCATGTGAAACAAGTAGCAAGATCTGTTTCCGCGATACAAGAGTTCAACAGGGCAGACTGTGGGCTCTTTGTGCTTATCCATCTTCACACATCCAACACGACTCTAAATAAGCCCTATAATCCATATCTTTAGTCGCTCTTTGCCAGAGCTGTCACTTTGTACACCTACTGGTGTAATTAAAGTAAAAGACACACCTCACCAGGTTAAACTCATTCCGTGACCAATGTCACACACCACCCTCCAGGTTTGAGTTTGCTCAGAATGCAGCTGCTGGTCGCTAGAGGCCCATAAGATCTCTAAACACTTCACCCTGAAAGTAAGGTTTTATTCATCTTACAAACAAGTCTGTTACTCATTTGAATAGTATTCGCCATTTTGTTTTCAAATGTTTGCAGAGCAGATCTCGAACATTAAGGTATCCTGACACCGGGGCTTCTATCGACATTCAATCCAGGGACAGAATACATATGGATGTGATGTCCTACACCGAGTAGGGATGCAGTAAGACCCAATCAGGTACAAGGGGAACAACCATGAGTGACACGGAAGATGTCCAACTATATGCGATACCATTGGGAAACCGTGTTGAAAAGGTGTTTTAAACACACGAGCTTGGCAACCAAGACATTAACCCTTTAAACACCATCTAGAAATTCCTCGTCCATGCTCCAATCAAAAGTGACCATACCAGACAATCTGAAATAGCAACTTACACAATGTCTCAAGACAAACCGGTCTAGGTCCCCCTCCCCCTGGTCACGTCAAACACATGATCAAATATATTTCAATGACCACATTCATCATTATTGATGATGCTAGCAAAACCAGGCTGGCAGTGGAGTTTTTCTGTAAAGGTTTTTCTTTAACGAGCAAAAGTGACAGCTTAAATCCGACTTTGCAGTAGTCGTGTATCTCAGTGACTTGCATGGAACTTTCACCTTCTTAAAAATAATTTATATTTTAAGGCCGATATGCAAAATGTGGACACATTTGATATAAAAAGGGCCATTTGTTTTACTTTAAATATAACAATTGAAGTGATACATTTGACTTTGTGGTATAGGCGTCTTATAACATTGTTATTTGCAGAGCTTTTCTGTCCATCCTTTTGGAGCGGAAGCATCCTGCTTATGCATTAACCCTCTGCTTGCCAATTAAACATCAGTTCTGGGAGAAACAGGGTCGAGTCAAACGGTCTGCAATCTAATGATACAAGGATCAGGTTCAATCAAGCTCTTCCTCAAATCTGAGATTAGGCTTGAATGACTATATATAGCCAATCATTGCACTCGACTTGAAGATCCTTTCCTTACTATCAGGAACAACACATTACAGAGACAACAGGAAGCCATTTGAGCAATGATTCGAGGGACTGGGACCATATATTATTACAAATAAAAACAGTAGCTACTCCCTAGGCCAAGCTAGGAAAAGTTGTTTCCTTCCCCCACTGTAATGAAGTGAATACTGGGTGGGAGTACATACATTGGGTATTATGAGTGTAATATGGGTGCTGGTGGTCTGACTCACTCTAAACCTGTGTATTTAGGTATGATTGCAAAGCAAACAACTGCTGTAGTGAGGCAGCTGGTGTTGTGGTAAAGGTCACACCTGGTTTAATCCTGAGAAAGGTGGGTCCTGAGAGGAGCTAACAGCCAAGCTTCTTTTCCTCTTCCCCACTGACGAGTCTAAACACTAGGGCAGACAGTAGAGGGGCAGGGGTCAAAATCACAGCCTCTATCCACCTTCAGTCACAGTAAGCATGAGTACAACAGGCACTTCTGGTTGCACCCACATGGTTTTCTCCCATTGATACAACTAACAGTGTCCTGTACAGCTAGGATAGGCTGGAACTACATAGGCAAACAAATCCAGTTTAAATCTTTGTGGTACAGATGTGATCAGTCAGGCCATCAGTCTAGAAGAAACCACATGACTGATTTCTTCCGTCAGGACAACCGCAGTAAGATCAACCCTGTACAACAAGCCATTAGTGTCTCTGGAAACATGGAGATAACTTCAATATTATGTCTGACAGTGACTATAAACGCCAGTGCAGACGGGCAACACCATGGCTTAGAAAAAGACCTGGGGAGCGAGGGGGTTTGGACAGAAGATTGTAAAGGGCCCATGGTAGTCCATCTTCCACCCTGCAGAGTGAAGTGGATATCATCTGAACCAAGACGTTCACAGGACAACAGTAACATGGGGAGTTGTGGTCTCTTCAATCATATGCAGCTAAACAGATATTGAGGTTAGGTCTGTCCTAGAGTTGAGTTAGTATTGGAAAAAAAGTGTATGGTGAGCCAGCTGTTAATTGTGACATTAAATAGTTACCTATATCGCATTAAGATGCATCTAAAGAACTTTTTTAGATCGAACATCTCCAACCCTTTCCTATCCGTCACTATGTTGGACGAAAGTTCCAGGCATATGGTTAGCTGTCATATTGTGATATTTTTCGCAGCAAGGCATTTAAGAAAAGTATTTTCACTCATATCCTGTGCTGGAGCACAATTTACTACTAACATTAATTTAGGTATCGTGAAACAACTGTATCCAGACAGCAGCAGCCCCTGCTCTACAAAGACAAGCTTGTACTCCACATTAGTACTTTTCTTTACCAAACAAAACAAAACCGTTTTTGGTCCTAGCACTGGTCTGGGGCACGGTCGATCAGTTTTAAGAGACAACATGAACCAGTTTGACACTGCAAGCACGTGACTCAAGTCATCGTCAGCCATAGACTAACCTGAACCAGATGTGTTCATGATGCAATCAAAGTATACGAGTAAATGTTATCGTACAAAAAGTGCTCAATCAATATATAACATTAAACTAACCACATGACATGGTAACGAACAGATCACTTCGTCCTAAGCACATCATTATCAGCACTAGCACATGTTGACATTAATTATTTTATGACTAGTTTATCAGCTGAAGCTACAGACTTGTTTCGTAAATCTATTCTGCAAAATCTCTTTTCAAAGACTCAAAAAATCAAGTACACTACAATGCACAAGCGGGAAATCATCCTCCTGTATCATTTGTAGAATAATCAATAGTCTAACCGGTTGATGGATGAGATGCAGTGCCAACAGTACTGTGTGGGTACGGAGGGTTACAATTCCACACTGCCTTTGAAACCGTAAACAGAAAAAACAAAATGCGCAAGCTAGGGAAGATTGCAAGCACAATTCCTGTGTGTGTTTTCGTTCAGGTACTTCATACAGATCTGTCTCCCGCCCACCTGCAAGAAGAGAGAACATTCCTGCCACAATTCTGAAATGTTAACGGCCACATTGGACACAAAAGAAGCAGCATCAGATATTTATTGCTAATCAAACCAAACCATTAGCTGACTGTACTGCTCCCTCAAAAAAAAGACCTTGTTTAATTTCTAAGAGCTAATGCTCCCAAAACATCATGGCCTACAAATGCTTAAATTGTCTATATATTATTAGATGCTTATTGGGTTTTTTGGTCTGGAGTCCCGATTTCCCAATGTTCACTACTGTAGAAAACTGGGTTTCATCAGGTTTCAGGCATCAACCTGGTACCGAAGTATTAGATCTCGTTACATCCTTTGAACAGAAACACAAAGCTGTGAAAGAAAAACGACCAGCAACAACACCCTGATCGAATGCTTTGCATGGCCTCAGGTCTAATGTGAACCGTCCCTTGAACACACAGCAAGCTCCGATTTGCTTTAAGATGAACTTCCCTCTACTGTACAACAAAATAAGAGGGAATGTACTTTCTTCTACCCAACTGTAATGTTAACCATCTGTCAAATGTGAACAGAATAAATCGTAATTATTCAGTTAATGTATATTTTAAGTTTTTCACTTTGGTCTAAACCCTCCCTCACAAGAAATGAACATTTGTAGCAAGGTAAAGCAGGACAAATCAGAGCAGGTGTGCAGCCGAGTTCACATCATGTGAAAGTTGCTCCAACACACATGCCATTCTTTAACTCTACCAGATGTTAGGGCTGCTCAATTAATCGCATTTTAAATCGCAATTACGATTATGGCTTGCAACGATTACGAAAACAACGTAATCGAAAAACGATTTTTTATTTATTTTTATTGGTTTTTCAGTTGAATTATACTTAAAGTTCAGAGTAATCAACTGTTAAAACATACCGTTAAAAAAAAATGTCTCCAATAAATTGATGTTTTCAAAGTAAATGGATAATCGTTTTTAATAATCGTGATATCAATTATTGACCCAAATAATCGAGATTATGATTTTTGCCATAATCGAGCAGCCCTACCAGACGTTGCCTGTCTGCAAGGGCTCCATATAATACGAACAGACTTTAAAGTTACATCAGACTGCCCTCAGTCAGTGTGTTAGTCCTTCAAAATGAAGGTATGTCAATATTAAAAACAGTAACGCAACACCTTCCAGTCACCGAGCAACACAAACACCGGAAACTGCCATCAGTGCATCTCACCTTATTGTCGATGGTGGTAAATGGGGCTTACCACCATGCCGATGAATCGGTTCATCCCTAGTTATAAACATCTTACAATAATAGGGATTTATGGAGGCATTTAGTGTGGAACGGCTTCAAGAGTCATTCTACCCAAATAACATTATTTTCTTAGTTTGAGCACTATCAATGAAATACTAACAAAACATTTTTTTTACATGAACAAATGGGTGCAATTAAATGATCATTTACACTAGGAGACTGCTGTCAATCCTCTGACGCCCGCTTTTGGGTTAATACATTTGCCATGCAAAAAAGGGCAAACCTTCATTTAGCTTTACACGTCTACAATTGACTGAATGTTAAAATAGAACTATGTCCCTTTAATGACATTGTTTCGGTAGTTGTTAGCTTGAAAACATAAAGTTCCATCTAATAATACATTACATTTCTATAGCGCTTGTCCTGGTGCTAAATGCTAAGCTAGGTGGAATAAGGGTGAGGGGTTAGTGGATTAGGAGTTGAAGGCAAGAGTGGCTTCTGACTTGGGTGGGGAGGGAGTTCCAGAGTGAGGGGAGGCTGCAGCGAAGGCCCCTGCAATCTAAAAACGAATTCTACTTGGTTCCAATCTATCAAAGTTCAACCGGCAAAGCACCAATCATGCACCTTTACAACTCAAATGAGCTCCGTTTCACCTCTGTGCTGGGGCTAGTGTTGGTTTGCAGATGGTGTATCTTGCCAACCTCTCAAGAACCCATTTACTTTCCATCAACTAAAGCCCAATAGTTGCAACGTCATGACTTCACCACTAAGCTCTTTTCACCACCATCAAGGAGCATCTGCGTTACATCTAGGGATTGGTAATGCCGTTCAACCATTAGCCACTTATTTGATCTTGTCGTTACGACTATATTGGGCTCTTGTCATACTCCCCATGAACGGTTGCTTACATAAATCCTACCCCCATCTTCTGACGTAAGGCTCTCTTGTCAGAGTTAAATCATTTTTTTAAGGCCAGAATTCAGCGTCACTGCAGTGGAAACACGAATAACAGGTTTGCAAACAGGCTTTAGCTCTGAACCATCCCTGAAAGAAAAGGGTTTCAGCGTTCAGAGTGGAAGGAAGATTCAAAATGAGGTTGAACTGCTACAGAGCTGTGGTTAAACGCGCTGAAAAGTGTGTGATATTTTACCTTTCAATACCCCAACTCATTTTATTTATACATTTATTCAGACATTGTAAATAACCTCCTGAGAGATGCAAGTTGAGTTGTTTGAAAAGAGAAAAATATGGTTTAGTTTTGATTAAAGACAAGTAGGTTGCTAATGTTAATTACAAAGCTCGTGCAAATGTTTGTAAGCAATAATGCCATTATTCGTGGTTCAAAGATCATAAAACATTGTTGTTCTACTAACTAGTTGCTTAACATTTTTAAAACCCTAAGTAAACTATCTAGTACTACTGTTGGTTGCGTCTGTAGAGCTCCTAACTTTACAAACATTAACCGATGATAGAGAATACATTCAAATTAGAGATGTCCCGATCCGATCACGTGATCGGGGATCGGAGCCGATCACGTGATTTTCAAAAGATAGGAAGGACAAAAATCGGGGATCGGGATTTTTTTTTTTTATTATTTAATGTTACAAAACAAAAATGACAATGTTCACGTCTTAAAGTCATCCTGAGGACTTAGTTTTGGTTTAAAATTACACATTATATATGTGTTGCTTCTCTTGGGCTTGTTTTCATAGACCTGGTTGCTTATTTCTCTGAAATCTGGCAACAGAGTGGGCGCAGTGTCTAATAGTAGCAGTAAGCTAACGAGAGGCTACGTTCAGCTGGTGACTCGGGAGTCGGGACAGAGAAAATGTCAGGAGTTTGGAAGTATTATAAAATTGAAAGCGAAGGCAGTGTAACAGCCAGATGCCATGTTTGCAAGTCGGAGGTTCCGCGTGGTGGAAAGAACAGAGCTATGTTCAACACGAGCAATCTAATACGCCACCTGAGAAACAAACACCAACAACAACACGACGAGTACACAGCGGCCACTCGGGTAACGGCACTGAAACAACCGACACTTTCAGAGACTTTTAAGAGGAAAGAGAAACTGCCCCAGAACAGTGAAAAGGCCAAAAGAATAACAGCCAAGATAGCTGAACTCATCGCGTTGGATGACCAGCCGTTATCTGTTACCTTTTTTTTCTCTTAATGCATTGCATAAAGACCGGAATGGGAGAAATCGGTATCGGCAGATTGTCAAAATCAAATGATCGGAAGCAAAAAAAGGTGATCGGGACATCCCTAATTCAAATATAAGACTGATAGCAATAAGACACTTGTGAGAACAAAAAGTGTGAACTATGGAAGCAGAAAGAGACGAGTCCAATAGTTGGAATAGCAGCACACAAAGAACGAACAAAGCCTAAAATTAAAGACAAAAAGCATCAGAAGAAATGTCAATGTAATTGTTTGAATTGCATTGTTAGTTCAACTTAAGCCTGGCTTGAACACTTTGATTCCACTTGTGCCTAAAATAAAACATGTTACTAAATGGCTTTCCATAACCCAGTATTACTCTACTAAACAAACACTAGTTATCATTTGTGCCTTTAAGGCGAGACACCCCAGGTGAATAGGGTCATTTTGTTAACTTAAAGATATCAGCTAGCAATTTCTCCAGTTAATTACTTACAATAAGGCAATAGTTTTTTGTATTACAAGTTTTCTGAAATAGCATGTTTAAATATGCAAATTAACCATTATCTCATTAAATATGCGCATATTTTAACACATTTCAGGAACCGAAATCTGAACTTTGGATATAGCCAGGTTCAAAATTCTTGTTTCATTTTGTAGTCATATTAGTATCCAAGGCTTTTACAGAAGGGATTTTGGATATCTCTTTTTATCACTCCATAAGTCAACAGCCCTAAAATATCAATTTTCGCCATGTTTTTAGGCTATGAATGATATATGAACAAACCATTCTGTAAAAGCCTTCATAATATTGATAGGAATATAACTGGAAGGTTTGGTGTATGTATGTGCTACTGAAGTGGACATTTTGAACTCCGAGTAGGAGAAAAAAACTCATTTTGAGAAAGCAACCTTTAAAGATTGCTGTGAGGCGCTAGCTAAACCCTCCTGTTCTTTGGATGACAGCTTGCGCCTCGACGCACTCCGTGAAGGTAAGACCCCTTTGTGCTTTCACGATTGGTTGCTGATACAAAGGAAATGACCATATTTGGATGCGATGAGATTGTGCAGGAGACGCAGCTTTCCAACGATATCTCTGTTGACATGGTGCAAAAAGCGGTCGCGGTATTTTATGTTACGTTAGAATGCTAACTTTTGGTGAATTTAGGAGAAATCTACAGACGCATGTGGTGCGACTGTCGAACCTTGCCTGCTGTGCGGAAATCTGATTTCAATGACCTTATATCTGAGACAAAATTAATGAGCTACCTTATTTGGCATCATTTGTTGTAGTGCCGTACAAAACAAAACAAATGTTTGTTTTAATATTTAAATCATAATATCAAATATCAAATATCCTTTGACCAATGATTTTGTTTTGTTTTTAAATATCATGTCAAGAAATCACAATTTTGGGACTTTTTCCTGGAATGATTGCAGAAGACTGAAGAAATAGAAGTGCAAAATGAAAATGCCAGTGTTACATCTGAGGAACAGCTTCCACAGAGGAAAGCCCAGACAGAGCTTTAAAAGACGAAGAGACACTCGGCCTAAGAGAAGACTTTAAGAGAAACTTTCAGCCGAGAGAGAGCCAACTCAGGGCTCGACATTATAAATGGCCCGCTGGCCCGGAAGCATTATTTAGATACCCCGGGCCAGCATAACGTACTTTTCACTTGCCCGCTCGGGCCACTAAAAATATTGGTTTAAAAAAAAAAAAAATGGTCCTGTGGTATTGGTATTTTGACTAGCAATTTTGTTAAATTGTTTCGTTTATTTTTTACAACATAGCGTTTTGTGAGGGTTGTCATTGTTGGGTGAAACGCAAACAGCTGTTTGCTGCAGATCACAGAAAAACAGCTGTTTGTGAACGAGCAGGCTCCCATGAGCGGGAGCCTGCTCGTTCACTACAGACTTTCGCGCCACCTAAACATTCGCCAAAATGTTTTTAATACCAGCGGTAACCGCAGGGCTCTCGACTAACTTATTTCCCCATGCTCCCGGACCGTCACGAAATACAATCTAAGCCGTCCCGAAATTAATGTGGACCGTCCCGAATTTAAAATGTTAGTTTTTCTACATTATTAGTTAAAATCATTCAAAGTGACCTTTAACATAAATAAATCATACAAATCATTAGATGATAATCCTTTACAAACTGCCCCGCCCCCTCGCACACAGACGGGAGAGAGAGATCTCGTCTGGATTGGAAAGCTCGAAAATACATCATAGACGCATGTTGTAGTCTTATTGCATATTAGAAACGGAGTTGGCGAAACTAAAACTGCGATATAATGTGTATGTAGCAATAATACATGACATATTTTTTAAATGTCTCCAGTACCGATAAAAAGTCCGATAACGGCGGAGCTTAACGTTACCACTGTCTTTAATAATTCCGGCCCGGGGCCCGTTTAACACCGGGGCTCGGTACCCATCCCTACATGGGGAGAGGCACAGCATATTGCTAAGGACTAAATACGATGGAGGGTTCTCTTCTCAGCCTTATTACCCATAGGGGATGAAGAGGAGTAAGTAAATAAAGAGACCGGCGCTCCAGGGTCTGGTTCTGCTGTGCGTTTTTGTGATGTAACGGTAAAACATTTCAGAATTCCTCCACGGGATGTCATTGTACATCACTCAACCCGCCAAATACACACACTCAGTAGGCTACATAGCTAGACCCGCGAATTTGCGGGAACAGCTGTAGCTACATGTGTGTGTATTTCGCGGGTTTCAAAATGTTTTGTGCGTGTGTGTTTATCATGGAGTTTATGTTCACAAGGAGGTTTAATAACTGTGTGCTACACTAAACGTGCAGTCGGTTTCATTTTCATCGCCGTTTGTAGGGTATTTTTATTTTAACTCTCGTCCCAAATTTGTCCCAAAATAATTTGTTATCCTCCCCGACACAATTTTTTTCGGCCTCGGGACGACGGGACGTCCTTAAGCTCGAGCCCTGGGTAACCGGCCAAGCGCCGGGCAAAAAACAATCCTCAAATAAAAGAAAGTCACCGGAGGAGTTAAAAGGAGAGTGACAGGGAGTATGAGAAGAAGAGGGAGAGAACGTTTCAGCCACGCTGGCTTGATCGATGGAGTTGGCTTCTATTGAGTGGTGCAGTGACGCGTCCTAAAACCCTTTTATAATTTATGATTAGAACATTATGAAAGTAGGGTAGACATGTGGAGATTATCCGGCTGAACAAAACGTGCATTTGTCAAACAGGTTTGTTTTCCACAGACCTTATTTACAGCTATTTTCAAAAATCCTATGGAGAAATCCCAGCAGCTTACTTCCTGGTTTTAGGGCACGTCACTGCACCACTCAATATGATGCCAGTATAAACAAGGTCGTCTGTCGGCTCTGTACATCAATGCCGACCTATGCTGACAAGTAAGTGAAGAGTAGAAAATATAAAGGTATTGGCTTTAGGGAAATGTCCCAGCAGTTTAGGAGAATGAAGGTTCTAATCTATTACATTTCTAACTCCTGATGACAGGAAGGCAGAAAGCACAATATACTAATACTCATAATAATAGCAGACATTTTTTAACAATGACAACAATATAATTATTTAATAAACCAAATTGAGGAAAATGAGGAAGAACTGATTATTCAAATGTTGTAGTACAAGTAGTAATGTAGTTTGTGCATAAATTACTATTGCAACAAGTGTTAATTTTCTTCATTATTAGTCGATTTTTTTTTGGACGAATGGACTAATGCCAGTGGTTACAATAGTGGGGCCAGTGATAATACAATTCCACCGGCCCAAATTTTACCCTTAATGTCTACCCCTGCAATTTATAGATTATTTTGGACTGGAGATCAAAATTGTCGCCTTTTGGCAAAAAAAAAAAAAAGAGTTCTAACAAAGTCCATGCACAGTTCACAACAGAGGTGGAACAATTTATCTCCACGTCTATACAGACGTAAAACATTTTTTAAATGTTACCGACAATTTGAAAAGTTGAAAACATTTCTTTGTTTATCTGTCTCCTAAATTATTGCATTTATTGTATTTAATTAGAAAAATATATCACATTTTCTGCATTAAATATTAATCACTGATGTTTTAAGCCTAAGCGAAGTGTGTTTTTTTAGCGTGATTTAAAGTAAAAAATAAGCCAGTCAACTACATTTAAGGAGGCAACGGCAATAATTAAACAAAAACATGAGATAACTTTATAAAATCTCTAATGGCGCATTTCCACTGCAGCGCGTAACACGGTTTAAGCGTGCCGTGCCCGGCCCGTTTTTTGTTGCTTTTCCACTAGGGGTAGTTCCGGCTCAGGGCTACTTTTTCACCTTTTTTCTGGCCCTCCAAAATCGAGGTTCTTACTGGGCCAACAACCGGGCTGAATATGCTAAACTAGTGACGTAAACACTCTCGACTGCTGATTGGTCGGAGAGAATTGCTGGCAAAGGGGCTACAACTACAACAAAATGAACATATTTTACCGTAATTGTAATACACGTTTCAAAATGATGCCGAAGTAACCACATACTGATTAGTAAAAACCATGAATTAATGATTTGACAAGTCGGCAGGCGAAAAACCTTTTTAAATGTGTGTTTTCTGAATGGAGATCGGCTAAGGTTGTTGAGATTACAGAACTCCTTTATAGCCATCAAATCTCAGGATATGAACAGCAGATGTATAAATAGTTGCATTCGTCTATTCTCTTTTAAGATTATTTTACAAATGTAGCTGAGCCAAGAACAGGGAATGTTGCTTAGAGTATACATACATATCAATAAATAAACAAATGACCAGCCAGATCTTACCTTGTTACAATGACGGCCAATGCCCATGAGAAAGTTGTCTGGTTTGATATCTCTGTGGATGAAGTTCTTTGTGTGTACATACTCAATTCTGCTGATCATCTGAAGAGGAAAACAATGCCATAGTTAAATATTTCACATTTACCATCCTCATTTAAACAAATTAACATTTTAATGAAAGGGTCAAATCAATTCCACTTGTTAACAAAAACATGTATCTTCAGTAATGTAAAACAGACCGCAGACAAATGTTGGCCAATTAAAGTCAGAGGGAATTTGTTTGTGTGTGTTATAGCAGGAAAACACTGGTTTGACTAAGAACAATCATTTAAGTATTATAGTAAACCAAACCAATGAGGTAGCCTTCATTGCATCATGAACAATGCCCCATTTATCCATGTTATTAAATGTTAAAAAGTCTGCCGTGTTAACCAGCCTTTCGACTATGGGAGGGACTAGAGGTCCCACAGGAACCCAAAGCAGAGATCATGCTTACTCTTTACACACAGACAAAGCTATTCTACACATTCTAACAGAGAGGCTAACCTCTCCATTACTCGTTCAAACCATGATTCAGCCGCAATGCTGCTGTAGAAGATTACACAGAGGTAGATCTGGGTGCGTGGAGCTACCTGGTCTGCCAGCATAAGGACCGTCTTCATGGTGAAGCGGCGAGAGCAGAAGTTGAAGAGGTCCTCCAGACTGGGCCCAAGCAGGTCCATCACTAGGACATTGTAGTCCTTCTCTTGGCCATACCACCTGGAGAAACAATGGTGATGTTATGAGGGGGGCAGAGGCTCTGGGGTTGATCTGAATCAATAACATGTCTGAACTAACTTCACAGGTTGACCAGATCTGATCATTCTCAGCTTTCTTAAAATGTAGCATATTTCTTAAGATCTTATATTTTGAAGGTTACATTTAAGGTTCTTGCGTTTCCATGTGTTGTGCAGCAAGAAAGCACCGGGAAAATAATATTTGCAATTCACACGTACACGCGCCTTTTTTTTTTTTTTTTAATAGGCTCAAGTCCACTGTTGTCAACGTACATGAGCCTTATGTTCTGATGGCAGCAGGACACTAAGGTTGTACCTCGAGCAAAAAGTAGCTTTTTTGAAGAGGCTATGATTCGCCATGGTAACCAGACGACGTCTCCTTCAAGAAGCAGAATATGAAACAATATCTGAGGTAGGGCTGGGCAATTTTTTCGGTTTTCACGATTAATTTGCATTTTTACTTTCCTACGGTTTGTGAAATGGCTGAACCGAAAAATCGCGATTTAAAAACATTTCTAGACTCCGCAGATTTGTTTTGCTTTAAGGGACTCCGTAGTAGCTTACTCTCTCACTTTCCAGAACACGCACAAAACTCAGCCACATTGCCTGTGACTCCCCGATCTGCAGCTCTGCCCGATCTGCTGTTGTTATGCTGTGTTCGTTGTTCGTTGTTGAGCATAACAGACTCAGACATTGTACATTACATATATAACTAAACACGCCTTTTCTCCTCCTTATCTCTTTCATGACTTTTCATTTAATATTGTGTTGAACACTGTAATCAATACAGGAAAAACTTCACAGCTGGTTTCCTTTCTGGTAGTTCCGGATGTTGTCTCATGCTACCCACGTCTGTAAACAAACGTATTCAAATAAACTGTACCTTCATTTAATATTCAGCAATAATAATATCTCGACGTCTATACAGTAGTTGTAGTGTTGAAATCAGTAGGTTTCGGTGTGCAACACTCCGTGTCATATCGCTACTAAATTCACCTCTATAGTAAATGGTATTAGCCACATGCTAAATGCTAACCGGAGATGAAGGATTTTCAGAATAAAAGCTTAACAACTGCGCACGAGAACTTCTGGTTTTTCAGTATAAAACAGCATTTAAACTGACGGTATGTTTAAGGTACTTTATGCCATCAAAAACATTGATTTTAATTTATAACACTGTGCGCATGTGCAGAGCTGCAGATCGGGTAGTCACATAGCCTACTACAATCACATTCACCGCTTCACCGACAGACGTACCATAAAAATGTCCACGAACACAGATGAAGAACTCATTCCTAAAAAAGGTGCTACTTCAGTTGTATGGAAGTGGTTCGGGTACAAGCGGTCATACATAGAACAAACAACTGTTCTGTGTAAGGTCTGTAGAAAGACAACTTCCTAGAAAGTTAAAGGGATGTTATTTTGTTTGAGGGTATTTTTTTATTATTCATTTCATTATCATTATTTATTATTTGTTGTATTTCATTTTACAAGTTTTTTCAGGGATGGCCTACAAGAGATTTTTTTTTCAGTTTGATTTAAAAAAAATCTTTGCACATTAATGACAGCCAAGTGCCGTGGTGCTGTTTTTATTTATTTTTTTTTATTCTTGAACAACTGATTTGTTCACATAGGCCTAGACTACTTGGTAATCTCATTTATCTTTATTGTGTTATTAAAGAAAATATGTATTGAAATTTTGCCTTGGTCTGGTTTGTGTAGAAAAAAACTGGAAAAAAGGATCGAGGTTTAAATCGAAAATTGTCCATTAGTTAGAAGAAAAAAAAATCGCCCAGCCCTAATCTGAGGTTCTGATATGTGTAGATTTCTGACGGTTATACTGTAGCAGCGGCTGTCGTTTCTGATATAATGAAGGCAACAAGTTCTTCCTCTGCCTCCCCTTTACTTTCCTCACTCTTCTCTCCCCCTTTCAGCCATCGGACTGCCAGCTCAAACCCATGGGCTTTACACGACAACCGTGACTTCTAAACTGGGGCGGGACATCTAGAGCGGTTCGCCTTCATCTGATTGGCCAAATATATACATGCAGAGCATGAGTACATGGCACATGCAATAGCCTAGGGCTGTGCAATTAATCGTATTTTAATCGCGATTACGATATGGCTTGCGACGATTATGAAAACAGCATAATTGACAAAATACGATTATTTTGCTGGGTGCGCTTTTGCCCCTCCCTAAAAGCCCACTCGGCCACGTGGGAGTGACATGTGTTGTGAGTGTTCAGCGCGAGCGAAGATGTCAGAACAAGAGCAGCAACTCGTTAAAAAGAAGGGTACAACTATTTCCACTATTTGGAAGTACTTTGGCTTTCAGGAGTCCGATGTGGAGCAAAACAAAGTACAGTGCAGGACTTGTTACCAGGTTGTGTTGGCACCACACGCTAACACAACCAATCTCTCTAATCATCTGAAATACAACCACCAAGTGCAATACGACCGGGCAATAATACAACAAAAAGCAGATGCCCGCTTGACTTCATCCACCACATCATCACAGTCATCGATTCAGGATGCATTGTACAGAGCAACGGCCTACGCGACGAGCTCGCAGAGACAGAGATATTACAGGTGCCATTACATTTCACATCGCTAAAGATATGTGCCCAGTTAGCACTGTTAGCAACTTGTCAACACGTTGGACAAGCGTTACGCGATGCCGTCTCGGTATTATTTCAGCAGGTCTGCGCTGCCTACGCTATGTGACAAATGCCGCAGGGAAGTTGAGAGAGATGTGGCTTCAGCTGACTACTTTGCTACCACAACAGACCTATGGTCTAGCCCTGGGGTGCCCAACTAGTCGATCGCGAGATGTGTCTAAAAATAGAACAATAATATTCTGTTTTATCGTTAATGTCCTGTAATATAACCTTCCTGTGCCAGAATAATGCACTTTAACGCATCAAAGCTTTGTGATTGGCCGGCGTCACCTCATGTGTCGGGGGCCTGGCTGAGGGTCTTCAGTACAGGTGGCAATATCGTCACCTGCCTGCGCTCATCTCTGAAACCAGACCATGTCAACAGGCTGGTGTTTCTTGCAAAACATCTTTAAGAGATGACATGAGCAGCCCTACCAGCATTTGCCATGGTGGCCAACATTTTTTTATTTGGTCTTGAATTGTAGTTCAACATTTATTTCCTGTTACTTCTGGACCATGACGGTTGGCCAGCCTTCAACGTTTAACTGAGTGGAATATGTTGAATATGTTTTACCAAAATGTTAAGGAGTTTTCAGTAGGTTGTGACAGTGCACTGCAACATATTCGATTTAATTTATTTTGGTCCAATTTATTTTTATTTATCATATTAATAATATATGTTTAGTATGGTTTTGGAAGTGCGCTCCAACATATTTGTTGATCTTGTTTATTGGTAAAATATTATTTGTTTTAAAGTTCAATAAATGGTCAATGAATAATCGTCAAAATAATCGTGATATCAATTATTGACCCAAATAATCGTGATTATTATTTTTGCCATAATCGCACAGCCCTACAATAGCCTACCATTTATTGCAGTTCAAGCAATCTTTGCAATATGTATACCGCAAATGTTGATATAGCAATTACAATAGATTCTCCATATAAAGTGCAGCCCTAAGGGATGTCGTTGTGGAATTAAAGAGGTTCAAATTCAATCAATTTTAGATCGTGCGGGTACTGTAATAGGGGGTCCTATGTTGTATTTTGACCACTAGCCTACCCCCGTTAACCGACCACTAACCGTTAGCTGACATTAGTTTAGCGGTGCTGCTGTAGTTAACGTCCACGGCTGCCCTGCAGCAACGACAACCTGATTAACAAACAATTAATCATTTACCACCAGCTGCAGCTTAGGGATGGACATTATTAGACACTAAAATCTAACCAAACAAAATAATATTTTTTAGTGAATGGACATGGAATACCTTTAAATGCAACTCAAAAACAGCTGAAATGACTGCTGACAGCAAGTCAGTTACGAGCACTCCTGATGATTTTCACAGTAGTTTGTGGTTCACGATGTAGCTTTTTCCAGGGATATAATAAGGTGCGTCCCCGCAGGTTTATTAGGAGCACGCTCTTGAGCGTTTATTCTTTCAACAGTTCAACTTAAAGAATTGGGAAGAAAAGTTAAAACTTCTTAGCAGGGGGGAGAGTAGGGCTGCTCGATTATGGCAAAAATCATAGTCACGTAACACTATAGCTGTGAATTTCAAACAAAACTGCGGTACTGCGTGTGTACAGTTTCATTTATCAGCATAATACGAAAAAGGAAAACCAACTAAACAATGATTCTATCCATTCAACCGAGGTTGGCCAATCAAAAGGATATCATAAGTAGGGATCGACCGATATGGCTTTTTCAAGGCCGATACCGATTATTAGTAATCAAGGAGACCGATAACCGATATTTGGAACCGATATACATTTGCAGTAAAATCAGAAAATCTTGGTGTCAAAATATAGAATAACACAAACTCCAACACAACTCAACTTCTTTGAAATGCATTCAAGCATAGATTATGTTTAATGAACTTTTAAACATCTTACAACTGGTTTCCTCTCTGCGCCCTTTTCTTTAGTGCAGCCATCTGCAATGAGTTAGAGAGACAAGAAGTGGGGCTGCAGGCTGACATGCTTAACTAACAATAATGCTTAATTTATCATAAAAACAATACATGTCTATCTAGCATAACATCCCAATAAGCTGCGAGCAACTGCAAAACACTAGTGCTAGCTAATGTTTTGCAAACTATTAAAAGTGAGGCTATTACAGTAGACCTAACGTTAGTCTAGTAGCCTCACTTCTAATATTTTGCTAAACATTTGCTTGATACATGTTGGCTAGCTAATGAGCTTCTCGCTCTCTGGGACATTGCTCGTGTACACAGAGTGGTGACTGCAGCCAGAGAAACGCCCGCATCAGAGTAAAGTAACAATAATTAACTCTATAGAACTAATAACTAAACAGCCTTTCTAAATAGCAAGAATATATTGTAGAATTTAAGTAGTCCTCAATTATTTGTTGCAAATGTAGTTTCACCGTCATTTAATAAAAAATGCTTGCGACATCTTACGGGTGGCTTTGACTCAGAACTTTAGCCCACTGTGGAAAATAAACATACAGCTCAGCAGTGAAAAAGCTGAAATACAAAGCCTGTCACTACTCAAACATGGAAAATATCTTTAAATCTAAACAAAAAAAGATGTGGGCCTGTGTAGCAAGCACATGTATTCAGATTATCCATGTTGAGGGCCCATAACAGAGTAGCCTGTCCTTTAAATAGCTAGCTCATGATAGAGGTGTGAAGGCTGATTTGCTACTAAAAGCACACCACTTTTAACATAGCTGTGTTCTGACTCGCATTTGCCAGCGCTGACGACAATTTAGGGATGCCCTGAATGATTAGCCTTCTATTGTTGTCGGCCAAAATTCTGTTTGGCATATGAAATTAAAAATTGGTTTTATGCATTTCTTAACTCAGTAAACCAACATTGTCCAGGCAAACCAACTATTTCCCCCTTATAATTAGGGATGCTCCGATCTGGAATTTTGAGGCCGATCGCCGATCCGGTGGGTGGGGGCTATGGGGATCTTCCCTTTAAAGTGATGTTTAAAACTCAGTTAATGGGGCTCATTTTTATATTGCTTCAGTTTATAATCGTAACGGATCGAAAAGTTCAGATTAATTACCGGAGCATCCCTACTTATAATGCTACCCTGTGAAAAACGAATCCAATAACAATATTTCAGTAAAAAGCTGCAATCTAAAACTCTGGTAAACAAGACAACAGAAATATGTAGCAGCCAAGGCATTTTAAATCTCCAATAAATAACATTTAAATTGACCGTGGGACAGATTAAATATGTTTTTCAGGACAATGGGGAGAAATGGTCTGGAGCCTTTTATTCCAGCTGCTTTGCAAGAAAAAAAACATTGTTTTCAGCCATGTACGGGCTAGCATTTACTATTGTGCTTCTTGACAATAATCAATCAGCATCAGCCACAAAAACCTGAACAGGGCATTTCTACTTCAAATCAGATACATATTCCAATACAATAACCCAACTTAAATCTATAGTTTGTGCTAAAATATAGTTGTATGCAAAGAAAATATGAGTTGCCTCAAATGTTTTTTAAAGAAAGTGACGGAGACAAAAATACCGAAACTACGATAGGTGACTACTGTATAAATGTAAGCAAGGATGAAGTAAGAGTGGAGGAGGGGCAGCAGGAACAGCAGGTTGGACAGGCTCTAACAAGTCATTGCTGCAACATTAAGCCAGCACACCATTTCAATGAGCAATCCCTGCTTACATTACAATAAAAGACCTGCAACAGTTAGTGATTTATACTTAATTTAAGATGCTGGTGCTAGTTTTACAACCGGTCACTACAACTCACTTAATGGGGCCTGCATAGAGTATTTTAAGTTACCAGCATTTGGTAACTCTACAATGGCCATGAGATTCAACAACAATGCACGATTGGCATGTAACACATGTGTGCTTAGATCTATCACAGGGTTACCTTACAAAGCAGTTCTAATTTGTTAAGAAGGTGTGTGTGTGTGTGTGTGTGTGTGTGTGTGTGTGTGTGTGTGTGTGTGTGTGTGTGTGTGTGTGTGTGTGTGTTCCAGCTCAGGTTTCAACCAAGTGAAGCCTCACAGTCATTGTCTCTTTCCAGCCATGTGCCAGCTGTACTGTATAAGGCAGTACGTGGTAGTGCAGTTAGCCAGATATAGAACAGGGATAGGAAAATCAACACCAGTCAAATGTTGGTATTTTCTGTCTGGCACACAGACAGATACTTTGAACTACAAGCCGTTTTACTGAATGAAAATGTGAATTTCCACACAAAAAACAGTGCATTAACCAAGTTGAAAACTTAATATTAAAAAAACCGTAGCTCGAGTAAAATGGTGCTTTGGTTTTGCAATATTACGTGGCCACCGGCCAAATTAAACTGGGCCATTTCCAGCTCCCGATTTTCTGTGACTGCCAAACTCAAACAGCTCATGATTAAACCGTGCTCTTTCACAGATTCGCGCACCAATGGCTTTGTCTTCAGGAGCCATTCAGGTTTAGTGTGTTGCCCAAGGACGAAATGCAGACTTAAAAAACAAGGGATTCAAACTCCTATCATTTGATTGGTGGCCAACCTGCTCTACCTGCTGAGCCACAGCTGCACCTCAAGAGGCCGATTAAAGTAAAAAAAAAGACATGGAATCGTTTTTACATCGGCGAAAAAATATGAACAAAATAAAAAAGGTGTTGCTGCACAACAGGTAGATTCTCTTGTTTCCCAAAACTACAATCAGACCAGCTTGACTAGTAGAAGACGGACGATTCACACTGAGTGACTGAATTTCTACAAGTAGATAATCAGGCCATGATGTGCAGTACTACTTTAAATATATGCCATCCTCCATGCTCTTCATTCTAGACCTTCAGGTGTCACTTCCTCTTCTGTTCTGTAGCCCCAGATACTCATATTTGCACCATTTCAGGAGACTGTAGCCTAACACAGATCTTAAATGGCTGCTTACAATGTCGCAATACTTGTTAAACAGACCAATCAATTTCTAAATTGGGGTTTGCAGTAAGTACAGAGGGGAGAATGAAAGCATACAGGGTCGTTATTTCCGTGTCCGAGTGTCTGCCATGGTCCCTGTGATGCAAAAAACAATCCATCATCCACACAGCCTAAATCACCTGCTGCACAGACTACACGCCAAGCAAGTGTGCCTGCTCCTGTTTCACCACACACTGTACTTTTGCACCTCTTACTTGTTAGCCAAAAATAAGTCGATAGTAATTTCAAGCCTAGAAGGTATGCACTACTTGACGTTCTTAAAAATTGTATTAAAATATATGAAACAAAAAAGGTACAAATAGATTTCCTTTAACTTATAATACAAAAAAGGTCAAATAAAATGCATGATGGGATCAATCACAGAATAAAAAGGAACCATGAAAATGATTTATTAGAGCCCAAAAAAGTGTCAACCTAATTAAGAAATAAGCAAGCAGTCACTTGGGGGATCTCACTCACAAGAACCATTACTAAACCAAACAATCCTGCTGCCATGGTCCTAACATAGAGCAAAAACATAATTTGTCCTGTATTGGTTCTATACTATGAGGGGAAAAACTTACTATCTATGTTAGTGTGCACAGCACCATATTTAAATGTTTATTTCAATTATATTTGTGTACAAGTATTGGCCACCTATACTGTCATCCTCATTCATACACAGCACTCTACTTTGATCCATCGACGATTATGATATTTACAACAACAAAACCCACAATGTATCCTGAAGCAGGGCTTGTGTTCGAGCGCCGTGTTAATGTGAGGAACTGTGGGCCGCAGCTCCTCTAAAACCTTACCACTCGGTCCGTTGGGCTACACCCCGTTCTCAACAGTTACTGCCGCACAACTACACAAATTCCATGGAAAGATAAGTACACGTAGAGGCCGGAGTTAGCGGTGAGAACACCTCCACCGCGGGGCTGCGTTGTTGATTTCGAGTATGTGCTCGGCCGCCATTTTCTAACAGGGGAAGGGAAGACATGTTGGGAGCTAACACAACAAAAGAGGAGCGGCCATTTCCAAACACATAGTTGGTTTTCCTTAGTACTATCAGTTGATATTCACACAAAAAAGCACACATGGAACAGACTGATACAAAGTCAAAAGTACGGGGAAAACCGACGGGGTTGTTAAGCGTTCGCGAAACATATATGGTTCCTAGAATAGACTGAGTGATGTGAGGCAGATTAGCAGGCCTAATGCCAGCAGTGCTGCTGCCTCTTTAACGTGTGTGCTTTACCACACTTATACAGCTAAACAGTGTCATTTACAACAATGTGTCACTTTTCCAGCAGCGAAACCACGATGCGAAAGCCGGACTGGTTACCTGATGTGTGGGATCCCGACCCCCCCTTGTAGAATTTTGTACAGCTTGCTTTCGTACAACAGCTGTGGATGTCTGGCTTTCTGTGACTCCAGTTTTACAGCTACCTCCTGAAAATCACAAGCACAAACAAATATGTATACTCCAGCTTCTGTCACTGTTAGTTTCAGCAGGACACATGGTGTATAATGCATTGTGAGGAACGTTAGCAGTTTAATAGTATAGACCTGCTTCAACTCTGACTCAGCCACATACATATGGTGTATCACATTTACTAAATTAATATAGTGTAAAGAAGACGTTGATGCAGTAGATTACCTCTCCATTTGTGATGTTGATGGCCAGATATATGTCACCGAAAGATCCTGATCCAATTTTTCTGACAAGCTTGTATTTCCCACCGACTATGAACTCGGCTTTGGAGCCACTGCTGCTCGCCATAATATCCAGCAGATGATAATCTCCACCTGATCACTTTGGGGAAATCTGTGTAGCAGTCTATCACGATTGTCAGCAGTATATACAGAGTCCTGCGTGTCCAGTTGACGTTGACAAAACCAAATAGAAACTAATGTTAGCTGTATTCCAAAAAGACGTGACGACAATAAACGGAAAAAGCCAGCCGATTTCTTCTGTTGGCTTTTTTCATAGGCTACCGTCTACAACGGATCTTCTTCCAAATAAAACCTCCTCCAAAAACACGGAATGCCGTGTCAGTATCGAAGTATATACATCCAAAACTAAACCCGATAAAGCTTAAGGCCTTCAACAGCCAACTCGAAGTAGCAGCTAGCGAGCTCTAACGTGAGCTCACGTTAGCATCAAGCTAACGCTGTCGCAAGGACCGTCGCGGAAAAATGTCCGGACCTCCTCCGTGATGAGATGCAAAAAAACAGCCCCTTTAATTAAACCTCTGATGGTGCTGTTGCCTTTTCAATCTTTTCCGTTACTTAAGGGCGTTTTCAGCAAACATCAAGGGTCGCAACAGTCTGTAGAAAGCGCAACCCACTCACTCCGCCATCTTGTCTTCTCTACCCTTTCTCTCAGCTGCTTTCCGTTGGAGGCGATTAGCTAAGGTTAGATATCTCATGACCCCTTCAGGTTCTATCGGAAATAATACCATCAACACATATAATGACACACTTTATATGAACGCAGAACTGTGACTCACAATTGTGAATGGAAGAGGACATATCATCTATGATACCTGCAATGTAGCCAGTCAACATCTGTAAAGTTGAACAACAAACGTGACTTTAGTTTCCGCAAACCAGTACCAATGGATTTAAAGCCACCACTACCAGTCAAAATAGAAACCTAGCCTTTATTGACACATATATATTCAATTTTGATGATATAAAATAGAAAGAGAAAAGTGAGCTAGCGTGGCCTATGATACACTGTTTCGTATCTTGTTTAACTTGTTATTAAACAGCTATGAATATTTTACACAACAATAACTAATTTATGGTGATTTAAATAATCTGACGAGCATCTAGAGTTACTGTATGATTAGTAGTGTGAACCATGGGGTTCTCTATGGTGTAAACGTTTCCAAATCGCTGTTCCGATTTCTCCTATTCTGCCGAAGTTACATGAATGCAGCATAAGGGTGGGGACCACATGGGTGTAGGCATGTTGCTCCAGGTACAGGTGAGAACCGGTGAGAACATCACATACAACCCAGAAAGTCCAGTTTTAGCTATGGTTTTAGCATATGCAGGGCGGATGGCCACAAACCACACAGTTCAGGGGTTTTTGAACGACTGTGAAATAAACACAATGAAGGGCCAAATCACAGCCCACATCATTTAAAAGTAGGATATTATTTGCATTAAAGGTAGGGTAGGTACGTTTCAGAAACCGGCTCGAGATACACTTTTTGTTATATTCCATGGAATGCTCTTAACATCCCGATAGCAATGAATATCTTAAGTGCTTTGACAAAAAATCCATAAAAAAACGTCATCTGTAGAAGCCATAATACTGTAAAAAGTACAACTTATCTCGTGCCCTCATTGGTCATGTGCGCGTTCGTGTGTGTTGGAGGAGGGGCTCTATAAGGAGGTGGCAGATTTTCTCCGGTTGTGTATTTTCAAATTCTAGCGATCTCGAGCCGGTTTCTCAAACTTACCTACCCCACCTTTAAGTGTGAAAGGAATAGCACATTAAATTCAATATAAAAGGTACAGTGTGAAAAAAAGTCCAATAATTTATAAGTCCAGTTATCAAAAGAAAAACTATGGAGCAGATAGTTCTCTGCCAACCAGAGTTGAGATGTTGTAAAGAGTTATGGCAGTTGGCAGGAATGATTTCCTGTATCTGTCCTTGTGACAGTGGAGCTGCAGCAGTCTGTTGGAGAAGGAGCTCCTGTCTGTCCAGCTGCAGGTGGAGAGGGGGGGGTGGGGTTATCCATAATGGGTAACCGATTATTTCAATATATCCAGCAAGAGATAACTCATGGCTAGTGGTATGATGTTGCAGTGGCATACACTTTCTTTCTCCAAAAACGTCAGATAAGAAGCAGCCACATATTCCTGCTTCAAGGATATTTTGAAGTCTTATAAAGCTCCATTGTGCAAACACAGGAACAGATCCCTCAACAAGTATGTTGTTTGTGAGATACCCCTAACCAGGGCCGTTTCTAGCTTTTTTGGGGCCCTATGCAAGATGCTGTTTGGGGCCCCTAGTTTTGACAGTTTGACAGCCTTTAAGATGATCTGTGGAGATACATCAATCTGTTACACTTTAATAGGAAAACAGGCTAATTTCACGAAAACCAAGCAATTGAAAATTACAAAAAATGATATTAAAAAGGTAAACAATAAGGCTCCTCTATGTCAATAAATGCAAGAGATGCAGCATTTTCTCAACAATGTTTAATTTACATTTTTCATCTTCCTCAGATTTGGACTTTATTACCCCAAAAACCCAAGCCACAGATTTGCTATCATTGCAGTTTAGTCGTGTTCAGAGATGGGGTCGTTACTAAAAACATGTAATATATTACATATTACATATTACTTTTTTAAAAAGTAATATATTACACTACTGTGCTCTCTACATAAAGTAACTCGTTACTTTACTCGTTACTTTACTCGCCGAGCACGTACGAACTGCGCATTCGTGAGTGGCAATAACTCTCCTTACCAGCAGGCGGCGGTAGTGTGTATTCGTCATTCAAAACAGGCAACAACCGGAAGACAGAGAAGAAGAACAGACTACGTGATATAAACAAACAAATAGCGTGTGCGTTAGCTTCACCTTAGCATGTGTTCTTTGCAGGTATTTGTTGAGGTTTGACGTGGTGTTTCCAGCAGTGGATAACAGCTTCTGGCCTGGACACGGTTTGCACCTCACCGTCACATTCCTGTCTATTATTCGGACGAACTCAAAATAATGGGCATACCTCCACCCCTCGAAAGTTATCGCTGACTCAGCCATGTTTATGCAGCACTGCACGTGGAGATGTGGACGCGCAAGTCGCGTAGATTACGTACATATAAACCTGCGGCGGAAACCCCTCTTGTCTGTCAGTGTGATTATGACTGATTTGAGTAAGTAACGAAGTAACGCGTGTCGGGGCAATGTTAGTAACTGTAGTGTGCTTACTGAATTGTAAACGTAGCGCGTTACACTACTCCATTACCGACAAAAGTAATATTATTACAGTAACGCGTTGCTTTGTAACGCGTTACTATAATAATATTACTTTGTAACGCGTTACACCCAACTCTGGTCGTGTTTATATCCTACATTGGATTTGTAAGCATATAATGCTTCACCGAACACACAGTGGCGACTAGTCATTAGGGGCAGGCACAGCCCCACCTAGTCTCAGCAGAAAGTATTACAAATAATTATTACAAAAAAATGTAAAAAATAAATAACAAAATATATAAAATATATTTTAAGATCATGGTTAATCATCTGATTCGTCTGTGCATTGCTGTTTTAGTCTGTGTTCTTCTAATTAGTATCTACAGTGTGTGCCTATTGAGCTGTTTTCGAGCCATGTGGGACAAAACCCGATCATGCCCCTCCCTCTCACTGTTAAGTGAACGGTGACTATAAAAACGACACTGCGCATGCTCAGAGTATTGTCCTATTTAATGTGTGTGGCAACAAAATAATGACCATAGGGGCACTGAGCTGCCATCCCCACCATACATCATCTCACAATTCAGAGCTGATTGGCTGTAAGTACTTGTGCCGCGAAAAGTGTGGTGTGTGAAGAGGAGGAGAGAGACGCGTCCTAAAACCAGGAAGTAAGCTGCGCATGGCTTCCCTCCACAAAAAAGCAATGAGATTTCTCCATGGGATTTTAGAAACTAGCTCAAAATAAGATCTGTGGGAAACGTACCTGTTAGATAAATGCACGTTTTGTTCAGCCGGATAATATCCACATGTCTACCCTACTTTTATAATTTTCTAATCATAAATCTATCGATTAGATTTATGATAGACTTTTGAAACTACAAGAAGATAAGGAGGACTTTTACAAAAAAGTAATAGAGATTTTTGTCCAGAAGGATAGGCAAATGGACTTCATCTTCAAGTCAAGGTAAGGTATTTTATTGAAAATGGGATCTTACTAAGAGAGAACAATTCAATATTTAAATGATAAAATTACATTTTTTGGGTATCCTTTTGTTGAACTGTCTGTTTAAAATTAATTGAAAAAAGCTTTTGAAAATAATATTATATTTTGATTTAGGTCAAAATATAATATTTGTAAACCTGAAGAGTCAGTGCCAGTGCCTCACCAGCCATGAACCTCACTGCAGAAGCTAATATATAGACATCTACGTTTTTTGTGCCCCACCACTTTTGTACATATAAAAACACCACTGCGAACACAGGAGGGGGCTTGGCTGTCTACAAATAAAGACGGCTCATTTTAATTCTCCCCAAATATATTGAGGCTGAACCTGAACTTTGAATTCTCTGCTCCCATCATAATCTTGGCGATCTTGTTAAAATTGTGAATGCAGAATTAAAAATACTATGTAACTGGTTTGCAGTTAATAAATTATCCCTTAATGTGGCCAAAACAAATGACATGTTATTCAATCTGAGAGTAGAAATGACTGCATTATACAGATTTGCAATACAGAGATAGAAAAAGATGGTGCATGTACATTTTTAGGCATGCTTGTTGACGAAAAACTCAATTGGAAGCACCATATAAATTATGTACAGACTAAACTGTCAAAAACAATAGGTATTTTGTATCATACTAAGAACATTCTTGAAGAAAAGATACTCTTTATAACAGTCTATTTCTCCCTTACCTTTACTACTGCTCCGAAATATGGGGAAACACGTACTCAACAAATCTACAAAAAATAATAACAAAAAGTATTACGAATAGTCTGTGGTGTTGGTAAATATGAACACACAACTCCCATATTTAAAAAAACTCAATCTATTAAAATGTGTTGAGATAGTACAGCTTAAAACAGTACTGATTATGCACAACATTTTCCATAAGAAAATGCCTAATAACATTCAAAAGCAGTTCCAAACCACAGCGTGAACATATCAATGTAAAAAAAGGCACTTGAAAATAAGTGTTCACAATGTTTATATGCAATTATGCATATATTATTATTATTCATTTGACAAGTACATGCCAGGGTTTCCGTTAGCCGGTAATTACCGGTTTTTAGCTGGTAACATTTATAAAAAACCGGTAAATTCAAAACCTGACGGTCAAAATGTCTGGTAATAATTAGGGAGGCTCCGATCGATCGGCCGCCGGTCATTATCGGCCGATATTCACTCTTAATAGTTTGATCGGTGCTCTCTATAAAGGCCGATCAGGAGAGCTGGATCTGATCGATATGGACATAAACGCGAGTGAAGTGTAACCGGAGCGAGAGAGAGATCAGATCAGCTGCTGAGTCTGACCGAGACACGCAGCTCTGCAGGATCACCTGAAGCCCCGCCCTCTGTTTAGCGAGCTGCATGAGAAACTGACGTGCTGTCAGGAGAGAGAGAGGGAGGGAGAGGATCCATTTCTCCCGTGTTATTATTCAAAGTTGATGTAAACTTCTGAATAATGTACGTTATCTACTACAAGTAGTTTGTTTGAATGTAATAATTATGTTGTTTGTTGTTTGTGGAATCATTTATTGAAAAATGAATCTGAATATTTCGATCTGTTACGATTATAAACTGAAGCAATATAAAAATGAGCCCGTGAACTGAGTTTTAAACTGAAGCATATCTGCTCATAGTCCGGTAATTACCTGCTAACGGAAACTCTGCTACACAACTATTATTATTATTGAAATATGACCGGTAAGTTTCAAATTAGTCCGGTAAAATAAATTCTGCCCGGACATTTGACCGGCGAGAAAAAATCCTAGCGGAAACCCTGGTACATGCCTATGTATATATTTATATATAGTATTTTAATTTCCAAAAAAAGATAGTTGAAACTGCTATTGACATGTGCAGAAAATGACCCTATATCTAGTTTTTGTATACATATATATATATATATTAGGGCTGTCAAGTTAATAACGCATTAACGCAAAAAAAACTTAACGCCACTAATTATTTTAACGCGATTAACGCATGTGCATTTTTCGTCCTCGGCCACCCCGTAGTTTCAGAGTGCATCGAGTTTAAAATACCATCTACAAGCTGATGCTGACAGCCCCGCTCCTGCCGCCCGCTTGCTGCAGACCACACTTCCATGCTCACCGGCAGGCCCTGACTGGCCATCGGGAGGACCGGGAGAGACCTTACGTGTATTGTTGTTGTTAGCATCTGGTGCTAGCTAGCTGCGCTAACGGATATAAGGAGCTGTTTCAATGAAAACAGAGGAGTGACATTTCGCCGACAACTGCGCCGAGCACTTGACTTTATGCAGGAAGTCAGACAGTGGGACATTGTACGAAAAGTCAGCACACTCAGCTCGGATAGTGCGCGCAACATGATCGCAGCTTCCAGGCAGCTCCCGTTCGAGCATATGCCTTGAGTTGCACATAGCTCCAACGATCCATCACACACACACACACACACACACACACACACACACACACACACACACACACACACACACACACACACACACACACACACACACACACACACACACACACACACACACACACACACACACACACATACACACACACACACACGCACACTTTGTATTGTATTATTGTATGAGAGGTTCCAGGTTGAATTGAGGCGAATATTTGTAATGTTCAGAGGTTGTTGTGTTTAATATTCATGAGATTTGTTGTCATTGTTCAAATGATAATAAACATTTGCATAAAGCATATTTGTCCACTCATATGTTGATAAGAGTATTAAAAACTTGAAAAATATTCCTCTAAGGTACATTTAGAACAGATACAAAATGTGCGATTAATTTGCGATTAATTGCAATTAACTATGGACAATCATGCGATTAATCGCGATTAAATATTTTTAATCGACTGACAGCCCTAATATATATGCATTTATTGTTTTCCTGCCCTAACTTTTATTTAATTTTTTCTCCTGTTTTCTTTATTTCTTTGTACTCCTTCATTTCTATACATTTTTGACGCAACAATGCCGCTGTATTAGGATGATGCACGGGAGGGCTACTTTCCACAAGCTATGCTTCAGCCCTCCCGCTTCTACTAATTTTGTTCATCTTTGTGTGTATGAATTAAACTTTTTTTGTTTTTCGGATGAATAAAAAAATTAATTAAAAAAAATACTTTCAACTTGGGGGCCCCCTAGTGGCCGCGGGGGCCCTATGCCCCCGCATAGTCCGCCTATAGGAAGAAACGGCCCTGCCCCTAACTGAGGTAGAATAAAGCACCACCATGTTTTTTCATTAATCTAATATGTGTTAGGTTTGAAATGGATGGTGGTATACAAATATTTGAATGCAAAATCATTTCTTTGTTGATGGTTGGTTATTTCCCACTAATGCAAATATTGAAACAATTAAGGCTTCAAAGGTTGGCGCGTCCGTATTATCACATCTATCTCTGGAAGTGATGATCGGAATGTCACCACATTACTAGACTATGTTCTCAGATACCCCTTTTACATTGAAATCAGGTTTTCGGTGCTCAGGGCCGGCGCCACTGGAAGCATGAAAAACAGGTTAAAAATCAGGCACCTGCTCCGAACTGGCCCTGCAAACACCTTGGTGAAAAAAGGAAGCCATACAATACAGCAAAAATGCCCATCTTTGTAACATATACACTTAAACACACATGGATTATAGCCAGAAATGGAATAGTAAATTCAAAAACTACAAGGTATGTATACCTTTATGTCAGTGTTCAAGTATAAAGGGGCCAATTACCAAAAACAAATAATGGAAATGTTACGAAGTCTGTCATCTCATCATAAAAGTCTGTCATCTCATCATAAAATCCAGGGAGGCTGTGGCTCAGTGGATAGTGTGCTGGACTTCGAATCGGGGATAGCAAGTTCGAGTCCCACTGCACTTGAGTCCCACTGCAGTCAGTCCCTGGGCAAGACACTTCACCCCAAATTGCTCCTGTGGGGATTGTCCACAGTACTGTATGTATGTAAGTCGCTTTGGATAAAAGCGTTTAACAAATGACATGTAATGTATTTGACTATTGGCTTCACCCTCTGCTGTCACAGCCCCTAACAGTCACTCGTATGGGACGGGTGGCGCAGTGGTCTGTGCGTTTGATAATCAGATCAAGGGGGCGTTGGGGAACTCCAGTTCAAAACCTGCTCCCGCCCCACTGCGTCAGGCCGTTGTGTCCTTGGGCAAGACACTTCACCCGAATTTGCTCCTGTAGGTATCGTCCACAGTAGATGACCATTACATGTATGTGTGATGTGTATTTGTAAAGCGCTTTGAGAGTCATTGATAAAGCGCTATAATAAATATAAGGATTATTATTATTATTACTCGTGGTTCCAAACCGACATGAACAATGGGGCCCCTGTCAATGTGTGAAGGGATGGACAAAAACCATAGAACAAAACATTTAAAGATAGTCCATAATGATTAATGGATGTATATGGGTGATTCTCTGAATCGGGTGCCTTTTGGGTCTTCGCATTTTTTAAGAAAATACCTTAAAATATTGCATTTTTTATCATAACATCTGGTAGAGGACTACTTAAACCTTTGAGAAAACACATTTTCCCACCTCAGGCATACAATCCCAATAATTACTAGGAGTTTCCTTCTTACAAAAAGTTGTTTGGAGTTCAACCCCGTCACAGACAACTTGGAGTCTGTGTGAATATGATTCAAAAAGATATTCAAGTTAATTATTGTTGAACCTTAATCATCAGAAGTCCCTTGTTTAGGATCACCTATGTTAAGTACATTTTTTCTAGACCATTAGTAGACCATTTGGCTGCAAAAGGGGATCATTAGAACTTTATCCAACATCGGCCTTCAAATGTTATCAAAAATATGCATTCAACTTAGAATTTTGTTTAGGTTTCATATTTTGTCTGATTATCTTGTACACTGTAAACACAATACAACACTTCAAAGTTCATATTAAGTTCATATCACTAAAATATGAATACAAACCTATTAAATAACAGGGTTGAACTCAGCATGACGGGGTTGAATATGATAACAGGGTTGAAAGGACAACACATTTTTCTATATGGTATGGATTTATTTAGCTGAGCAATTAATGATTATGCATTCAATTAAATGGAAATTCAATTGAATTACAGCTGAACTATCAAAACATTTGATACAACATGAAGTATTTAAAAAACATCAAGCACAAATCCATCAAAAACATGAATGGAATGAATAAGTCCATATGGTCAGCATTAACCACAATTCCTAATAAAATGTATAATGGTAAAATGTAACTAATTTTGATTGCTAATTTGGCTACTAATATTCAGTACATAATGTTGAACTCTGAATATTTGTTTGTGAAGTGTTGCTTCATCCTTTAATCAGAAAGCCTGGCCCACACTTCTTTCTCAATTTCCATGTGTCGTGATGTCACAGGCTTCGGGGGTGGGATGAGCTCGAGCACGTCATCAAACACATACCACAGCACATCCTCACGAACAGGCCAAAAGAACCTGTTTGGTCCGACACGATGCATGCATTTGACTTGAACTTGTGTTTCATCCACGATTAGGATTATTCCTGGATACAAATCCTTATCGTATGTGACCACACACCATTGCCCCAGCACCTCTGTGTCTTCCCATTGGATTTGCGTTGACCTCTGTGACACTGCCACTGGCACCTTCTTGAGAAAGCTGAAATGCTGTGTATTCCAACATTCACAGCGTAACTGCTTTTGGGTAGAGCACATACAGCTGACATCACGAGATATTATCTCTCCTGGAGCGAGAGTTACCAGCTGATGGATTCGCATGGTTCCTGGCACTGCTGTTAGGTTTGATGGCATCCTCTCGAGTGCCTGTTCAACTGTTTCACTGTTGACAAAGAACAACTTAATGGATGTATTGGTCTCCAAAAGGGCATCGAAGAGCTCACGTGCATCTTTGATGTCCTGCCCATGGCTTATTAGCATGTCAGCATTCCTCTTCAAGGCTGCGCCAACACCATCTGGTGCTCCCTTACCATGGCTGGCCTCAAAGAAATTCCAAGTCCCTGCATTAAGGCCTCTTTTCATCAGCTCAGTGCTAAAAAGAAAAAAATTGCCCTTCTGCTTGTACTGGGTACAAGGACCATCACTAAAAAAGTGTACCACAGAAACATCTGGGTATGTTGCCTGCACATGATCCAGTACCGGGTTTAGATGCTCCCATATAGCTGCTGGGCTTTTGTGTTTTGATGGGGATATTGTGGTGAAACAGATTGGTTCTTGGATGCCACCTACATAAAGAACCCCTGTATGCAGTGTTGCCTGCTGGTGGGATGCTCCAAAGTGCACTGCTTGGATTTCCGAACTGTACTTGCAGGTAAAGTTCTCAGAAAAATCTATGTGAATTAGGCATTCATCAGTGGCCATGCTCTTCCTTAGCTCACGGCATTAGGCATACTGCTGCCTAATATTAAAGGAATGCTTCTTGAACTTGCTCAGGAGTGTTTGGAACTGCTCAGCAAGTTGCTCCTGGGTGCCCTCAACAATCTGTTTAACAGTTATCTTCACTGTTGGCCCCTCCTGGTCATTCATTGTTGCCTTATCTTCTGTCCCCCACTGAGTATAGGACACCCTTTCTGCACTGTCATATGTACTTGAGAGTGGAACTGTTTTGTCTCTGCAGTGTTCACACTCCCCATACATACAGTCCTTTATAGCAGTATCACAGCACACAATTTTAGTGAGTGCCTCAAGATTTGAGGTCTCAATCAACTTCAACTGACTAAGCTTTTCTGCCAGAAAGCTAAGATTCTCGTGCAGTTTGCACATGCACGTGTCACGGTCAGACAGGGACGGGTGCACAACCCAAAAGGGACGTTGGCGGCAAAATGCAGGGTATGAGATCCTCACATTGTTCTCTGCCAGAAACCTTCTGTGGAGGTTTCTTATTGTGTCTACAAGGAACCTTTTTTGCATCTTTACCTTGTTTCTTGTAATGGTTTGTTTTCTTCCTGTAGTTATCCTGCTGACATCATCTCTTGTCAAGAAGGTCTTTACATTGTTCTCCATAGATGCATCTGCATACCTGTTCACAGGCTTTCTGGTAAATTTGCTTAGGCTACTAGTGTTCAAAAGGTTTCTGCGTTTTTTTGAAATCCCCAGTGCCTGTTCTGACCATCTCTGCAGCCTATACTTTTTGACAATCTTTCCCACAGTAACCTTAGATATGATTTGCTTATCTCTTTCATTTCTGCTCTTTTGGTATTTTCTTTTGATGTCAGCAACAAGGGCTTCATGGAGAAGTAACGTTCTTCTGACCCTGCTGTTCACAGTACAATTCTTGACCAGTTCACGGACTTTGGATCTTGGAGATTCATTATGTGTTGCTGATCGCTGGAACCTCTTTTTGTACTTTTCTTTAAGTTGTTTCTCCTTTCTCAGTGAATGTTTGAGTTGTTCTATTTCTTCGCGCAGTTTGTTTCTTGATCTACGGGATTGCTTTTTGCCCTCCAAACGTTGCCTAAAACAAAACCAAGCAATACATAATTAGCAAAACTCCAGCCCATATAAACATCTAACATGGATAAACTATAATATTTTAAACAAAATGATAAACACTTCCATTGACCACACACACACACACACACACACACACACACACACACACACACACACACACACACACACACACACACACACACACACACACACACACACACACACACACACACACACACACACACACACACACACACACACACACACACACACACACACACACACACACACACACACACACACACACACCCCTACACCTAACAACATATTTCCCTGACCTTGAGGACTCAGGTCTGGGCTGCACTGCATGCTGAATATTAGGACTTTGTGGAGGAGTGTTGATATTGCTGAAAGCTTCCCTTTCTTTCTGTCTTCTTTTAGCTTTCCTCCACATCTTACGCTTCTGTCGTTTAGCTCTGTCACTCAGATCACAGATAGTTTTCTTTTTCCCCTCCTCAGTATTCATTTTCCACCTCTTGCGCTCACTCCTGAGATAATTCTCCCTCCTATCTGGGTCTGCATTCCTTCTTGCCCTGTACTCTCTTTGCCTCTCTGCTGCTGTTTTTCCCATTGTGATGTCTGAAAATATTAAACATTAAAAAAACATTAAGAATGATACAGACATTACCATTTAGTCATATAAGAAATGTCAAACATTCAACCCCGTCACAACAGTTCAACCCTGTTATAATAAGAAATGTGACAGGGTTGAATGTGACGGGGTTGAAGTTCTTGACAAAAAGTAGCCATGAGACCTTGTTTAGCTAAGACATAGCACCACATGGAATTTAAGGACATCATAAAATGGTAGTATTTTGCACAACTATTGTTTAATTTTTCCTAAAGAACTGTTTACTATAAGTAATTCATACAACAGAGTTGAAATGTTGAGCTTGACATTCTCAATCTGACATTAAAAAATGAAATATAGGTAAGAGAAGAAACTGACACTTGCCTTTCTTTGCCGCCTTTTCCTCAATAGACTTCTGTGATGTCACTCCCTCATGCAGATGTCACATGGACTGATCCATTATTTTAATAGGGGGGTAAAATGTATAGTGTGACGGGGTTGAACCAAACTCGGGGACGTGTGTCAATAGTGCAATTTCATAGATAATTCATGTATTTTTTCAGATTTTTTTTTTTCTCAGTTAAAGTACACAAGCATATGATTATATTAGCATCAAAATATTGGTATAATTGGCAATTGCTATTTGTTTAATATTCAATGAATATGTGATTATGCTCAGTGAGGACATGCAAAAATGTGTGTTGTCTACTACAAAGACAACTAATTATTATAAAACAAAAACAAAATATATATATTTAGTTTTACATTGTAATGCAAAACACCCTGTTCCTTTAATTCAGTGCTTTAACATATATTTTTGTAGTTTCCTTTCATATCAAATCTTTGAAGTAAGCATGGGGGACACAAAGGGCACCCGATTCAGAGAATCACCCATATATATATGATGAGTTTACAGGTTGCCTGAGACAATAATCGATGATTCAAGTGAAAACTTTAACTGAATGAATTGGAAAAATCCAAGATTAATCATAAATTGGGCGGCTGTAGTTCAGTGGAAAGTGAACCCCCGGACTTCGAGTCAGGGGGTGGCAAGTTCGAGTCCCACTGCAGTCGGCATGTCGTTGTGTCCCTGTGTTCACCCCAAATTGCTCCTGTGGTTATTGCCCACAGTACTGGATGTATGTAAGTCGCTTTGGATAAAAGCGTCTAACAAGTAACAAGTAATGATATATAGTGGGGTCCTTATTATTTGTAACCGCACAATAAAACCTATCGTTGTTTTTCCTTTGTAAACTGTGATATTGAGGGGACATTAAATAAAGTAACATAACTTCATCAGGAATTTAAAAGTCAAATCTTTGATCAATTGACAACAATCACACAGTGGAGCATTCTTTGGCAATGAAATTCTTGCTGTAAGCTCCTTCCAGTAATACTATTACAAAATATATGAGAATCGCAAAAATGTGTATAAAGCACAACAACATTGTTTTACCCTTTTTGAGTTGGTGTGCCTCGTGAAACCAGCCGGTAAAATATGCCATTAGAAAACAGCTTATGCCACAAAAATGAGAGCGAAAAGGCAGTCAGACTTTGGTGGCTATGCTAACATCACCCATATATTCCCAACGTGTATCAGGGTATAGGGGTTCTATTGTGAACCCGGCAATGTTGAGTACAAAATGTCAGAAATGGAGCATCATCAATAAGGCCCAAAACCTCTCCAATCTTTTTTTACTATTGTTTACATAGGCTATAATGCCATTCTCAAGTACTCAACATTAGACTATTGTGATGCACAGTTGGGGAAAATAAACTAGTGCAGCTGATTGAAACCCTGAATTGTCTGCAGGAACATCTTCCAAGCAAAACCCAGCCTCTTATATATCCCATGTGATGAGAGTTCAGAGAGGCTGGTGAAGTCACCAATAGACCCTCTGCAGGTGGGGGGTGGGTGATCATCTACCTGCTGCAGCGTGCTCACTCATACCTGGATGGATCGGGTTGCACTGTGAGAATCACCTTCTTTGATTTCTCCAGTGCATTCAACACGATCCAGCCTCGGCTACTGAGTGACAAGCTGCAGGCTATGAGGGTGAACTCATCCACCATCTCCGGGGTTACCAACTACCTCACAGACAGACCACATCATGTCCGGCTGGGCGGTGTGCTGTCTGGTGTGGTGGTTGGTAGTACAGGAGCCCCACAGGGGACTGTGCTGTCTCCTTTCCTGTTCACCTTATAACCACTGACTTTCAATACAACTCAGAGTTATGCCATCTGCAGAAGTCTTCTGATGACTCTGCAGTGGTCGGGTGTTTCAGGGATGGACGGGAGGAGGAGCAGAGCACTGGTGGGTGATTTTGTGGATTGGACTGTATGTAGTCACCTGCTTTAAAAGACAAGTGCAATTGTATAAGACCTTAGAAGGAAGTGTAGGACAGCTTCCCAGCCCCTAGGCATTCTGGGAGAATATGTCAAAGTGGTTACGAATTATTAGTACCTGGGAGTGCACATGGACGACAGACTGAACTGGAGGATCAACACTGACGCTGTGCACAAGAAGGGGATGAGCAGACTCTATTTCCTGTGCAGCAAGATGTTGATGATCTTTTATCAGTCTGTTGTTGCTCGTGCACATCGGCATCAAACTGGACCCTTTTGGAGTGGTGGTTCGAGAGGAGGAAACGGAACCACCTGAATCAGCTGAGCTGTCACCAGGAAAGCTAAAGCACAGGAAAACTCCTGCCTAAAGCAAAAACCCTACCACAGTGGTTTCGGTGGTTACGGCCCGGGGGCCAAATGTGGCCTAACATGTGTTGTGACAATAGATGAACCTTGAATGTGTCTTCCTTTCTGTTAAACTTGAAATTCTGGAAAAGTTTTGCACATTTTGTGCAGAACTCCTCCCTAAAAGAACGTGTACAGTAAGTCTGTGTGCACAGATCACCATCACAAGGACAGCACCGTATGTTATCTGGTGTTGGAGTATAGGATGGAAGAGAGATCGGTGGTGGTCAGGGTGTTCATTCACTGTGTGTTACATTTCCCAGGATGAATTCTGTTCACGCACACAGGAGAGAGGTTGCAGTGTACAACTTTATTGAGAAAGCCAGTTACAGAATATGCCCATTACACAGTGTGTGTGAGACTGGGCTCCATATACTGTACGGTTAAGGAGAACATGTCCCTTTCTTTGCCACTTTCACATTCTTCTTCTCTCTTCTGTTGGAGAAAAACAAATGTGTGTTACAGCATTGTGGATTAATTGATGTCTGTCTGCATGTGGAGCAGAACGCTACACACAAATCTAATAAACTGCATTCAGTTTCACAGATTTTACTGAAACAATCTTAAAGTAAGTTCACACTGTTGTCATGCATTACATAATCTGTGTGTGGTTCTACTGTTAGACCCTTCCTTCTACTTTCAAAATAAAAGCTGGGACAGAGTTGTTTTTGACCACCAGGTGGAGGCAGAGAGCAGTGATTGGTGTTAGTTTCTACCGTTGACACTAAATGAGTAAAAGGACATTGAATTGTTTTGTTTCCCTTGTTCAGTCTTTAAACAACACTTTGGAGGTTGCAGGCTGTCAGAGTCAACTCTCACACACATGATCCTATAATCTATAGTTTCTAAACTCACCCCACCCATTGGAAAATAATAATGCTGCAATGATATCTCCATATGTGTTTTAGTGTGTATTAGTACATGTTACATGCCTGTTTTCCTGGCAGAGGACACATTCGGTGCTATAGACCTCTCCGTCGGTGCCACATACTGGATCATACTCCCTGGTGCAGGTTTCCTCTTCAAACTTCTCACAGCCAGCCTGGAAAAACAAATGTATTCATCATTATGAATGTATTCAACCAGATTTGCATGTTGTCATTGACAAGTGTTTGATGGTGCCTTGACCTTTGTCTTCGTGGCAGGTTCTCTGTGGAGTCCATAAGCACATCTATGAAATAGTCCTACATTTAAGCCTTACACTTTAGAGATCAACTAGCTTATTGAAGTGCATCTCTTTAATAATAAGAAGAGATGTTTGTTCTTCCTGTTCACACCCTGGTAATAGGGCTGAGATGACCCGTCACCTTTTGGAGCTATCCATAAAACAACATTGAAGCCCACTTAGTTCATTGGTTTATTTATTCTGATATTCTAATGAGATCAAGTTCTGTTTTGCTAAAGAGATTATTTATCATAAATGTGTAAACCAGGAGTTCAAATTAAAATCCAGAGTCAGATCCTCCTAAGGACTCTCACCTCTGCTGTAACAGTGAGAGCTGCTTCTTCTCCAGTCATCAACGCCCCATCGCCGTCTGTCACCGCCTCACTCTCCACGGACAGGACTACACACACACACACACACACACACACACACACACACACACACACACACACACACACACACACACACACACACACACACACACACACACACACACACACACACACACACACACACACACACACACACCACACACACACACACACACACACACACACACACACACACACACACACACACACACACACACACACACACACACACACACACACACACACACACACACACACACACACACACACACACACACACACACACACACACACAGTGTCATCAGTACCTCTATTCTTGTAATAGTCCTCATTAATGTTACACGTCACACTACCCCTCATCTCTTGAGTGGGGAATGGAAGTGTTCTGGTTACTTATATATATATATATATATATATGTTAGTCATATATTTCAGAAGGCTTCGGTTGAATGCATGTCATCTCTCCAACAATCTTGGAAGCCAACAGCCAAAGTCTGAGGACTATTTAGCTTTTTATTACTTTAAAACTAGCTTTTCTTTTGACTTAAACTCCATTCTCAGATCTCGGGCTGGAACATTACAAAAAGCAAGTCTATCTATTACATCAACAACCCAGAAATATAGCCCCTTGTCCCCAGAGCTGTATTGCTATCCAACTCTAACACTAACCATGACCTCAACTTCACATAACCCTCCTGACTGTGACCTTGAGACCAGTCCACCTCACAGAGAGCTCGATGAACAGGAGGCTGGACGAACAGCCCTCAGGATGTAGATGGCTTCTTTTCAACCCTCACATGCCCCTTTCACACCAGCGCCTTTTCAGCTCCGGCTCGGAGCTAGAGCCTGAAAAGCGCCGGGTTTTCCTGTTCACACCGCAGCTGCGCCGGCTCTTAGCTCCGGAATCCGCTTCATTTCCAGCTCCAAAAAATTGTCGGTCCAGAGGCAAGAGCTTTGGAGCTAAGAGGTGACGTCGCTTACGTCTCTCTTACGTCGAGGCGTGCAGGAAACTAAACCCACCTCCCATGGGTCGACTGTTATGCCCGCCTACAAGCAGTAGTGCCTATAAACACACTTTATAAAGTCAGGCAACACTAACCAGGCTTCGTGTGATTCTGTTTATTTGTGCCTTACTTTGACCATCCGTTCGCTGTTATCGATCATTGTGGAGAGAGGCAGACGTGTTGTTTTGTATTATTGCAGCTATCGGATGCAAGTAGTCAGTTTAGCTTCGGTTGCTATGCCAACATCACCCGTTTTATACCAGAGAAACTTTCATAACAGCGTTGTGATACCAAACAGTGTCAATTCAGACTGACACACATTCACTTAGGCTAAGGGGAACTGGGGATATGCATCAGCTGCGTGTGTGAGTCGGACAGTGAATACTTAGAGCGGCCGCTGCAGTGTGAGCTAACCGGGAGCTAACGGGAGAATAAACTCCCGTGGAAGAGCAGCCAGCACTGCAGCGGTCGGTAAATGCTGCAGAAACACATTAATAAACAATGAACCACGGCACTCTGGAGAAAAGCATAAGGTTGGAGAAGTCGTTATTCAATTTATTCTGGCTTGGTGTGATTAAAAGCAACACGATCATCGACCCGACGCAGTTGTTGTTGTTGTTGTTGTGAGCTGCCGTTGGGGGGCAAATCAGCGATGTAAACGGTGACGTCATGACGCAGCAAGGGCAGCTCTGGGGCGCCAGTGGGCGGTGTGCACAGAGCGGGAGCTGAAAAGGGAAACCGGAGCTGAACCAGAAAAGCTCCCGCTCGGAGCTAGAAACTGAAAAGCGCTGGTGTGAAAGCCGCAACAGAGAATGTAACATCGTCACCAGCTTTTCTAAACAAGAATGTAACCAAGTCTTAAGTTCCTCTGTACTTCCTCTTGTCTGGCTGCTCTTGGCGTGCTGGTGAAATTAGAGCTGCTGTTTCAGCAATGTCCTGAACTCATTTGTTTGTTGTCTTGTCCGTAGGGACACACCGATGGTAACCTGATTTGAGCAGCCACGAGAAGAGGACATCTGAACCACAGAGTTAGTCCAAAACAAGGCTTACAAAACGTGTTCCACCTGGCTAAGTGTTATGTCATCCTAAATATCCAAAACACAATTATTTGTATTCTTATTTATTTTTTCAATGAAAGAAAGAAACGCATAAAGAAACAGAAAGCGTCTGCTCACATACATGATGTGAGTGATGTCATTCTGATTTAACCGACCACTTTTAGATGAACACATAATATCATTATTTAATCCTCAGACTTTCCTTTGTTGGGATTTTTACCCATTAAAAATAGCTAGCTCTTTATAATATTTGATCGACCAATTTGAATTTTTTGTACGTAACCATTTCTAAACAATCCACTAACAAAACAATCCACCTCAGGATGATATTAATTCACATTTGTAATACTTTGTTTCTTATTTTGTCCTCTTTCTAGACACTAATGCAGTGTTCTGCTGTATTCCTGTGGCACATTTCTGGGATGGAAACTAACGATCTGTCCGGTGTTCACGGGTTCAAAGGAAGCAGAATCCGAGTCTGCTGAACGACATGTTGTTAACTAGTTGTTAAGATCATGATATTCTGCTGAAATGAACTCACCAGAGAAGCAGAGCAGCAGAGCAGAGCAGAGCAGCAGGGACTTCATGTTTCCGGTGTGTGTACGTGTCTCTGTGGGAGGCAGGTGTGTGGTTCTCACATTATGTTTTTCCTTTCATACACAACCTGTTGAGCTGGATGTAGCCGCCCTCTGATTGGTTGCTTTGTAAAAACAAGACTCATCTAAGCCTCAAGATAACACAACCGGATCAGAGCAGCCAGGAAGAACAAATATCCAGACATGAGACTGTGATGCAGAGAGCAGGCTGCTGTCTGAAGATAACCCCACCCACCCCCACACACACACACACACACACACACACACACACACACACACACACACACACACACACACACACACACACACACACACACACACACACACACACACACACACACACACACACACACACACACACACACACACACACACACACACACACACACACACACACACACACCTTTCTGTCTACTTGAATGGTAAAAATAAAAACAGTACCTGGAGATTAAATGTCAGTATAATGAATAACACATCTATATCCAAGCAGATAAGAAAGTAAATAATACGACTGGCTCAATGAGTGTCCCGCTTTATTTCCCCTTCTTTTAATGTATTAACAATGTATTTATTTCATATATCTATATTTGTTTGTGTTGCTGTAGGTTTGGGGAATACAAACAGTTCACCCTTTACACTGCGGCAGGGTTAGAGCTGCTTCATGTCACAACACATAAGAGGACATAAGATCCGGTAGAGGGGGTAATGTGTGTGTATCATTGGGTTATAAATTATATATATTTATAAAAATAATAATAATACATGAAATGTATATAGTGCTTTTCCATGGTGCTCAAATCGCTTATGGAATAGTTAAATAAATAATTAAGTAAGAAACAGAAATGACGTAGAAACTGTAACTGAAACTGGAGGAGAAATGTTGGATTAACAAGTATGTTAAATACAGAGGCTGGAGCGAGAACAAGAAGGTCCACATTTGAAGTCTGCCTGCCCCCTAACACCAGATGCAAATCATTTATATAATAAAGAGCATTAAAAGCAATGGCAATATCCAGAGCAAACTAAACATCTTCAAAAAGTGAAGGGTAAAATACATATAAAATATAGTAAATCAAGAATAAATAGATACAAAACTAAATACAAAAAAGTAAATATTTAAGGACGAATACAAGCAGTTTGTCAGGTTGAGGTGGTCCCATTGTGACAAAGTTCCCCTCCTCCATGCTGCACTCAGCCTCCTCACGACGGCTGACGCATCGCACACCTGTACCACATTATGCAATAAAACAGTCCTGACATAAAATGTACTTTAACAAAGCTTATCATTTTCAGTTTGTATTGCACTATGACATGTCGTATTTCAAGGGATGTGTGGGAATATGGGGCAATGAAATTGTACACAAGTGAAATATAACTAAATATGATAACAACCTAAAGGAGGGTCCTTTATTGAGTCCTTGTTCGGCAGAGGGACCTGGTTTCAGATCAAATTTTGAGAATTAATTATTACTTTAAGTGTGGGGGCGGTGTTTTTTTTGGTTGATGTAAGAAGAACATAATCGACAAGACAAACATATTTTTTGCTATCTAATGTTTTGTTTTAAAAAATCACAATAGGCTACTGAATAAAAGTTGGAATTGCTATAACATGTATTATTTGTATAATGTCAATTAGAACAATTGAAAATCCTCAACATATATGATACATTAATGTATTTCTTTCAGGTAGTTATCAGACAACTGATTAATGAGCTAGATATATAAATATAAATATAAAATGATTTTCTTACCGTTAAATACTTTGGAAATACTTCGCTGCAGGGATACTGTATGATTTTCGACAGCTATTATCTTATTAACTCAGCTTGTTGGCAGCAGATAGGCGAGCTGCTGACTGTAAACACCTGTTGGGCTAGAGGTCTTAATTTGAAATGTGGCCGGAAGATGTGTGTCGGCTGTTGTGATAGCTGCCTTGACGCAGCTCCATACAGATGCCTGCCATCACTGTACCTGGATGAGACGCTCCTGCATCCAGCTGGGTTTCTCGCACCGTACCGCCGTGTGTCAGGCAGGGGACAGGAAAGAAGGACCGGGCGGCCGGGGAGATACTAAGCCATCGGGTACCGTGGAGGCTGGATAAAAAGATACAGGTGTCCGACGAGACCCGGTTGCTGCCTGGCGACGAGGAAAGGGGGGTCTCTCCGCATCTGTTGCCTGGGTGAATTCATTAACACGTTAGCATCAAGCTAGTTAGCCTAATTTGCAGGTACATAACACAACGAGGTGTAAGACACCGTTACACCGAAAATCACGAATGTCATCTTTGGTTTTTAGGTGACAGCGCTCGACATGGGTCTTTGGTAAAAACCGGTTTCCGTTACGGGGCTATGTATTATGTTTAGAGGAAAGGACCTAAAGGTGTAGGAATGGGTTTCATGTAAGTATAGGGAGCTAACGGGAGCTAGCAGGCTAGCTTCATGGACACAGTGGTAGGCTATGCGGCTGCTGCAGCCCGCAGCCTGTAGCTACACCCTGCGAGCTAACATGGAGTCTATGTTCCGCATGAAGCCTCACGGTGTCACATGCATGCATACAATGATAACAGGGCTTTCGATAGTCAGCTAGAAGGCCGACGCGAAAATGGAGTCTTTTCTGCAGATAGCCCCCCATTCACTGGCTATAGTACTGTCCAGGGTTGGGGCTGGGGATGCGGGGGGGGCGGCCGGGGTGTCAGAGAGCGATGCGCTGCCGAGACACCACACCGGCTATGAGATTTTTGCCGACTTTAAAGCAGAAAATACCCAGCATCATGTATGGAACCAGAGGATTACTGAGGCTGTGTCCGAGACCTTCTTTCTGGGATGGATAGATGAGCATGTGCTGCTGATCCAGGGGAAGGAGGACCACCTAGAGGTGCTGAGGGAGGGATGGATGCGGAGGTCCCTCAATCCGCCACGAGGATTCACCATCAAATACCTGGGTAAGGCCTCTACACCCACCCTGCCTGCTTAGGTTTAGGCCGAATCATGTTCGTGTGTTTGTGTTTCCATTGACGCTACGCTACACGACCACCTCCACTCAGCACGACCCATTGGTTGTGCACACCGCCGACACCACAGCACGTCTGTTGTGTGTTGCATTTAGACTCAATTATAAAACGGATTAGCCACACTTCCAGTTGCATAAGCCACATTGATTTTTGTTCACTCCTTTCCAACAATTTATATGTAAATGTTTTATACCTGTTTATTTCTGAACAAGGATATATGTTATGAGTCACCCTCACAACTTAACTCACCCCATACGAGACCCATCATTCAGAAGATGGGGGCACTCAAAGTTGACACACCCCCAACAAAGATGTTTACTTCAGATTTAAGCTTAGGGGCCCTGTTCTGCTAATTTCCAGGTGTATATTGGTGTCTCAACTGGGACATGTCTCCATGCTTTAATGTTCAAAAAGCTCTTTATTTATCTCATACTGCCTGTGCTGCAGCACCTCTTTTCACCCTCTGATTGGTTAACTGGCCGGCTCTGTTGTGATTGGTAAACCCCTTTAGAGATGTCCCGCCCCTTAAACTATCACAAACAATGTGTTGAAGAAGAGTCAATAGAAGTGCGAGTGTTTCATAGTGATGTCACTCTGTTACTGAAGTAAACAAAGGAGTCCAATGGAGGTGTTTCAGGCAGGGGGGGGGGGGGGGGTAGTGTGTGGGAGAGAAACTGGAGGGGATTCTGCAGACTATTTACACGTATAAAAACCTATACAACACACTACAGGAAAGGGAAAGATTATGTTTTGTCCTTAAACTTTGAATTACCAGAAAGCAGGAACTTCTTGTCCGTTTATAGTGTTATAGGGAAGGGGTTTTCAAAGTGTGGGAAGGTGAGCCTCCCCTCAGAGAACATAAGAACAGCCGCGCCCCCCCCTCCCAATTATTATTGCTGCTATTATTATTGTTATTATTATTGTTGTTGTTGCTATACTGCAGGGGTATTATTATCCAGTGGAATGCCCTTACCTACTGGCCTAGTGAAATCAAAGTGGTTACTTTCTTTTGGCTGGGCATAGGGCTGCACGATTTGGGGAAATAATCTAATTGCGATTTTTCTGACAGAGATTCGATTTGCGATATTTGTTTTTAAGCGACCCAACGGAAGTTCATTTCAAATTTCGATTTCAAACCGATTAATCGTTCAGCCCTAGCTGGGCAGTGTAGTTTTACTCACCGTCTTACTTGACTTTCTCAGGACTTAAAACCGTTTTTTGTAATGTATTTACACACGTAAGGTCATCATCTTAACAGTTTGTTATGCTCATCGAGTCATCCGTGAGCAGAGCATCAAGTTGCCTATAACAGCTGAATGCGGCGATTACCATGTTGTTCAGCAAAACGCCTCACAAACTGATTAAGATCCAAAGCTTTAGTGCGTTTTGATTCAATGCTGAGTACAGCCAAACTGACAGTCTCTTCTCTGTCAGTGTAGACCGCAAATACCTCATTCTTTCAGTGCTTGGGTCCGAATGCTTCTCGTTTTGCGCCGTCCCATTCAAATGAAATCGCCGCCAATCACATTTCCACGCTTGCGCCAGGGTTACAAGGCTCGCGTCTTGTGCTGCATTTACTTGCACTCGGACATTAGGGGTTTTCTCTCATAAATGTCCGATGAGCCACAACTTTTATTTAAAAAAACAAAGCTGCCAACTGGGGTGGCAGCTGGGGTGGCAAGGCCTATTTTTAGGGTGGCAGTTGCCACCCCGGTAGATCCGCCCCTGCTTGACCGGTACTTGCTTTTGATTTAAGGTCAATGCGGAAAACCTGCACTCACACTGTCACACAGGTAGGCGGAGCTGAAGGGAATGAGCACTTTTACAGCCTTGTTGGCGAGGTGGGGGAACTCGGTCTCCACAGACAGCCAAAAGTGTGCAAGTGACGTTTTCTGCCAGACGCTGTCTCCTCTCTCACTTTAGGTAACTTCACAAAAAATCGATCCATGTTGCCGCTCGTATAAAGTTAGCTGAAGTTAACTAGCTTTGATTATTTGTAGACAAAATCCATCCTCCTTTCTTTCCTCAACAAGGGTTCAGTTACTCTGTGCTACAGATGATCTGAGTTTTGAGTTCCAATAATAAGTCCTGTTCTATCTAAAGCTGAAAGTCCAGTCGTATTTCTGGCAAAAACCATTGTGGACCTCCGTTTCCCTCCCCCCGGGTTTCCCCAACAGTTTTGAAAAGCAGCGTTGCTTGTTGGCGGGCGTGCGTGCGTGTGTCAGCGCAGTTGTCGCTCCTCTGTTTTCATAACTGTCAAAGCATGAGCCTGAAGTTCCCACTGTGGATCAAAATAATGCGCTGTGACCCCGAGGTAACTGTCATTACTGAGTGAAGTCCAATAGTCTCCGGTGAGCGCAACTGTGGAAGCCTTTCTTAAATCCTCCTCTACTTTTGCTTTTTGGACTTCGTGTGTGTGTGTGTGTGTGTGTGTGTGTGTGTGTGTGTGTGTGTGCGCGTGCGCGTGTGCGCGTGCGCTCTCAAGGCATATGCTCGAATGGGAGCTGCCTGGACGCTGCAATCATGTTGCGTGCACTATCCGAGCTGAGTGTGCTGACTTCTCGTACAATGTCCCACTGTCTGGCTTCCTGCATAAAGTCAAGTGCTCGGCCAAATGTCGCTCCTCTGTTTTCATTGAAACGGCTCCTTATATCCGTTAGCGCAGCTAGCTAGCACCAGATGCTAACAACAGCAATACACAGTACAGTATACAGTAAGGTATGCCTCGCTCGCTTGCGCCACACATACACACACCCTCCCGATGGCCAGTCGGTGCCTGCCGGTGAGCGTGGAAGTGTGGTCTGCCGGGTCTGCAGCAAGCGGGCGGCAGGAGCGAGGCTGTCAGCATCAGCTTGTAGAATGTATTTTAAACTCGATGCGCTCTGAAACTACGGGGCGGCCGAGGACAAAAAGTACACATGCGTTAATCGCGTTCAAATAATTAATTAATTTTTTTTCGCGTTAACGCGTTATTAACGCCAAAATATTCCTACACCGGAGATGTGGTATTAGGTTTTACAACCACTTCCATTTAGCTTAAAATTCGCCTCTAGTAAGTCACACGTTGTCTCCTGCTTGTCTCTATATTATTAATTTGGCTACTACACTGCTGCACGCGGAGTGTCCTGACCTGGCTGTGTGTGAGCCCCGCCCCTCACAGCGCGCCGGGCTGGCAGCCACAGCGCTCCTGGCTAAAATGCTGGTCACATCCTTATGTAAACAAACACGCATGTAAACGGCAATTTATCGAGCTCAGAAAAGTTATCAAGTCCATTTTTATTTATCGTACGATAAGTCCATTTATTGATTATCGCGACAGGCCTCACCTTCAAATGTTGTCCAAATAACAATTTTGTCAATGTCACATCATTTTCATTGTGTTCAGGTAAAACAATGCCCCACCAGCGCACCCGTGTCTAAATTGGTGGAGAGTGGTACTTTAGCATGGGAGATGGCAAGAGGCATTCAAAAACAAAACCCAATATAATAAAATAAGATGAAGTTAATATGAAATATTGTGGTGTGTTGTTCGAAACAGGGTGAATATTTGGATATATTAAATTAATACTTTTATAGGTACTCTTTGGTGCACTATTTGTTTGCTGAATCACAGGAAATGCTTTCCACATGTTGGTTGGTAGTTAGAGCAGTGCGGCTATTCTTCCATGTTTTTTAACATGGAGTTTTGCTGAACCAGACAGCTTATCGACAGGAGGCAATATGTCGATAAGTGAATACTGGCATGTAGAAGTCTTCAAGCCTGGACCCACTTCCTGTCCCGTCGGGGGTCCTGCCGACTCATGCCCCCTCCGGAACCCCTCCACCCTTACTTTTAGCCCTTGTCACTGCCTTCCTACCAAAACCTGACAACACTGAACATTTAGTTCACTTATTCTCTCATTCTTATCTGAATTGACCAAACCTGAAACATTTCTGAATATATCAAAGCACACGGCGTACACACATGAAGTTTTTTTTTAGGGATGCATGATATTGGGTTTTTGAAACCGATACTGATAACTTCCTGCTTCTCAAGACCGATACCGATAACCGATAATAAAAAAAGATTTACACCACTAATTATTTTAACGCGATTAACGCATGTGTATTTTTTTCAGAGCGCATCGAGTTTAAAATACCATCTACAAGCTGATGCTTGCCCCGCTCCTGCCGCCCGCTTGTGGCAGACCACACTTCCACGCTCACCGGCAGGCACCGACTGGCCATCTGGAGGACCGGGAGAGTGTGTGTATGTGTGGCCCGAGCGAGCGAGAGAGAGACCTTACGTGCATTGTTGTTGTTAGCATCTGGTGCTAGCTAGCTGCGCTAACGGATATAAGGAGCTGTTTAAATGAAAACAGAGGAGCGACATTTCGCCACAACTGCGCCGAGCACTTGACTTTATGCAGGAAGGCAGACAGTGGGACATTGTAGGAGAAGTCAGCACACTCAGCACGGATAGTGCAACATGATTGCAGCGTCCAGGCAGCTCCCGTTCGAGCATATGCCTTGAGTTGCACATAGCTCCAACGCGCGCGCACACACACACACTTTGTATTGTATTATTGTCTTCGTACGCTTTTAACACACCATCGTAGCAATGGCGATGTTTCAGGTGACTGATCAGGTTCGAAGTATTAGGGAGCGCTGGATTTGTGAAGAACTCCCCTCTTCCTAAACCACTAATACCACAGTACTGGCAAAACGGGAGGAGCCGAGTGAAAAACAAGCGCCCCTCATCCCAATCCACCCACACCGCAGTATCTGTTTGTTTCTTTTTTTTACCCAAGAAATAAATTGTATATTATTGGGGCTATTAATACTTTTATCGGGTTTATCGTGATGACATCATAATTCCTAATATCGGACCGATAATTATCGTGCACCACTAATGATAACACCTCTATCTGCTGACGCCAACAGGCAGGAACAGGGAGACAAAACACTGAGAGCACAGCAGCCACGGTTACAGGTGCGTGTGCTCAGTCAGGACAGCATGAACTGATCAACTGGGTCAAAGTTATGGGCCTTGGAAAATATTTCCCCAACAGTAATCACTGTGCTGGACCTTTTTAAATGCTACATTGTTTATCAAAAACTGTTTGTATATTAACTTAGGTGGCATTTTGCCTTTTTACTCTTATTAATTATGAATGCAGTCAACACACGAGCCATAATGTTGTAATGAAAACAATTGTTTTCATTACAACAAACTGACATATTATTATTAGTCTCTTGGGCAATGTCTCGAAAAGACAAATTATATTTATTCCTATTCTTCTTCCCAAAACTGCTCCAGCTGCTTCAACTTGTAAGAGTTTTGCTGGTGTACAGCAATCTTTAGGTCATCCCACAGATTCTTAATCAGATTAAGGTCTGGGCTTTTCCCAGGCCATTCCAAGATACTGAAATGTTTCCCCTTGACCTCTCAGGTGTTGCTCTGGCAGTATACGTTAGGTCATCGTCCTGCCGGAAGGTGAACCTCTGTCTCAGCCTCAAATCTTTGGAAAACTGAAATACATTTTCCTGTATTTAGATTTATTCATCAATTGTGACCAGCACATGCTGCTACCTCCACCAGGCTTCACTGTGGGGTGGTGTTCCCAGGGGGATGAGAGGTGATGGGTTTGGACAGACATGGCCACATGCCTTTTAGCCAAATCATAACGAGTTTCTCATTTCTTTCTTTCCACTGTGATTTTCTTTCTGTTCACTCTTCCATAAAGCCCAGCCCTTTTGAGTGTACAGCTTCACTCCTGTCTCTGCTGGCCGGATCCTGCTATCTGTGGTGACTAACGCCCCCCTTGCTCACTCTGTGAGTTTTGGGGGGGGCCTCTCTTGGCAGGTTTGTTGTGGTGACGTATTCTTTCCATTTAGGAATAAAGGAATTGGTGGTGCTCTGTTTTTATAACCCGACCCTGGATATAGGTCTGAATACTTTCTGAGTGATCTAAAAGATAATTTATCAATGCTTGCATTACAATGTATTGAAAACGGAGGCTTCTGTTTGTCTACTTACTATAGTCAAACAATTCCATCATCATCCTACAGCAATGGGTGTGCATGCATGTGAGAGAATGTGCGTGCGTGTGAGAGACTGTGTGTGCACGTGAAAGAGAGTGTGGGCGTGAGAGAGCGTGTGAGAGTTTGGTGCATGTGAGAGTGTGCATGTGTTTGTTGGGGTTTTCTGCTCTGATTAAAGAGAAGAAAGGCAGTAGTGATATAACTCAAAGGCTTTTTCTCCCCATCACCACAGGCACACACACACACACACACACACACACACGCGCACACGCACACGCTCGACATTATAAATGGCCCGCTGGCCCGGAAGCACTATTTAGACACCCCGGGCCAGCATAACGTACTTTCCACTTGCCCGCTCGGGCCACTAAAAATATTGCTTTAAAAAAAGAAATGGTCCTGTGGTATTGGTATTTTGACTAGCAATTTTGTTAAATTGTTTCGTTTATTAACGCTACAACATAGCGTTTTGTGAGTCGGTTGTCGTTGTGGGGTGAAAAGCAAACAGCTGTTTACGGCGTAGCACAGCGCGAGCAGGCTCCCGTGAGCGGGAATCGATTAGATTTATGATTCGAACATTTTAAAAGTAGTGTAGACATGTGGATATTATCCGGCTGAACAAAACGTGCATTTATCAAACAGGTTAGTTTTCCACAGACCTTATTTCAAGCTATTTTACAAAACCCTGTGGAGAAATCGCATTGCTTTTTGTCGAGGGAACCAGCAGCTTACTTCCTGCTTTTAGGACGCGTCACTGCACCTCTCAATATGATGCCAGTATGAACAAGGTCTTCTGTCGGTTCTGTACATCAATGCCGACCTATGCTGACAAGTAAGTGAAGAGTAGAAAATATAAAGGTATTGGCTTTAGGGAAATGTCCCAGCAGTTTAGGAGAATGAAGGTTCTAATCTATTACATAGCCATTACATGTCTAACTCCTAATGACAGGAAGGCAGAAAGTGCATTATACTAATAATAATAATAATAATAATACTCATAATAGCAGACATTTTTTAACAATGACCACAATATCATTATTTTAATAAACCAAATATGAACAATTGAGGAAAATGAGGAAGAACTGATGATTAAAATGTTGTAGTACAAGTAGTAATGTAGTTAGTGCATAAATTACTATGGCAACAAATGTGTTCCTTTTCTTCATTATTGTTTTTTTTGGATGAGTACTCCGGGCCAGTGGTTACAATGGTGGGGCCAGTGATAATACAAATCCACCGGCCCGGAGGGCCAGTGGCATTTTACCCTTAATGTCTACCCCTGCACACGCTAGGTTTGTCTTTGCCACAATGTCTAACATCAATGAAGTGCTATGAGGGGAGTACTGTGTAATAGGGCTGCTCAATTAATCGTATTTTAACGACGTAATCAAAATAAAACGATACTTTTTTTAGTATTATCTTTTTTTCCTTCTTTTTTTTAAAGGGGACATATCATGCTATATTTGAACAATATATTGTAGGGCCATACCTATATAAATATATATATATATATATATATATATATATACATTTTCAAAATGCCAAACAGATCCTGCATTTTAGCCATGCCTCATTTCGCTCTATTTGCTCTTTCCAGCGCTGTTTTTGCAGGGGGCTGATTCTGTGAGCTGCAGCTGACCACGCCCCCCTGCAGGAGAGGGGAGCGTGCTCTGAGATCAGCTGCTGGGCTGTCAGAAGAGGGGGAGAAAAAGAGATCTCCCTCCTCCGTGTTTTATCCTTATAGAAGTAAGAAGAGAAGTAATGGGGCAGAAACCCTCCTTTTTACGCAGCGGTCCAGACATAGACATCAAACGGCGACACATATTCAGTTGCCAGTTACTTTGGTATTAGGGCAGGGATATCTAGATACTTTCCAAGGTTTGACATCATGAATTGTGCTACTTTTAAAGCAAGCAACGATGTTTTCAAATCTGTAATCAAAAAGCTTGCTTCGCTGCACAGAGGCACAGCAGAGAATAAACAGAATGGCAACCATGCGCGGGAAGTCTTCTTCGCTGCTTTTGTGGCAGACTACAGCACCACTTACAGGCCTGGCATATGTACTACAGCGTCTCCAGCGGCAATGGCCGGCCGTGGCCCAACCTCTCATTCCCCTTGTGACAACCCTGTGGTTGTCCACCAGGTGGTGCTGCTGTAACCTAGGGGTGGGCGATATTGAAAAATATGTTATCACGATATTTTCAGGCAGTATCACGATAGACGATATATATCACGATATTTTTTCATGACGGTTATTATGGTTATTTTTCAAGTTACTTAACAGTACAAGCACCTACAAGGTAACAGAAACTAAAACAAAAAGGAGTAACAGACCAAAATAGCATTTCAAGCTGGTTTTATTTCAGAAATGAAACCCTGAATGAACAAGTGAGCAGTGAACATCAATAAACATGAAAAGGAGGGTAAAACATAACTAAGTAAAACATCAATGAGGAAAAGTCAGTGCCAAACAATTAAAATGTAAACTTTAGAGTAGACTTGAAGTGTAATAAAATACTTTAGCATAACTGAAGGGAAAAACATAAAACGCCACAGCGTCAGTTATGTCTTTCCACCGTTTGCTAGTCTTTTCATAAGGAGCCCCTTTATGAAATGCCTGCCCTATGGTTGCTCGCTGCAAAGAAAGGGGGCGGGGACTTTGGGAACTTGTCAAACAACTCGGACTGAACGAAAGCAGAGGTGCGCTGACATTATGAAATCGATCGGGCTTGATATATGGTGAAATTAAAATCAGTAGGTGAGGCTGGGGGAGCGGGAGGGGAAGAGGCTCTCCGTCCGCTGTCATAGCCCCCTGCGCCGCGCACGGAGAGCCTCTTCCCCTCCCGCTATTTTTTTTTTTTCAATCTTTTTTTTTTTTTTTATCACGATAGGACGATATCTCTGAAAAAGCATATCGTGAAGACCTAATATCGTCACGACGATATATATCGTCATATCGCCCACCCCTACTGTAACCTGTGTTTCTTGTAATCAGCAGTGATGGGACCCACCTGTGGCACTTGTTTCCAGTAGATAAGAGGGCTGCAGAACAGGCTCTCGCTCTCTCTCAGCTGCCCTGCTCGGTGCAGCAGGACACCGCTCCTCTGTTCTGTTTTATTGTTGGTTGTAACCACTGTGTTGGATACAATAAATGATTGTTTTGGGCAACTCCGGTGTGGAACTGTTGTCCTTATGTTACAAGCAGAGCCAGCTTGTAACACCCTGATAGGTTGGAAAATTGACCACTAAGCAGAGCACCACTTTTGTGACGTAGGAAAGAATTCAAATCTGGATCAGTCTGTATCAGATCCGTTACAGCCCCTTTTTTTAAGAGATTTGGGTATGGAGGAAAAGAGAGGGTTGTCAGGGTTCGTACGGTCATTGAAAACCTGGAAAAGTCATGGAAATTGAAAATGCAAATTCCAGGCACTGGAAAAGTTATGGAAAACAATATTTTTCCCAAAGTTTTGGAAAAGTCATGGAAATGTAACTAAAGTTGCGTCAAATATAATTTACATTTAATCTAATCGCTGAAATAATCTGCGGTCGCGAGCTGTTATGTGCCATCATGACGCGGATGGTGTTATTTTTTAATATATGAAGCGCGAGCTGTGTGCTCGAGTCTTCCTGCCTGTCGGGCCGGCTGAACTGCTCTGGGATGAGGGTCAGCTACATTATCTACGGTGTGTTCGTTAACTGTGCGGAGTCACTGTGGCACAGACTGAGCCGCTGGTGAACAGCTGTTAGAACGGGCCGTTCAGGTGTTCAGAGCAGAGCGGCAGAGCGTGATGTGAACTGAAACGTTTTTCTGTCGCAATATCATTTAAAGAATCGTTGAGCTAGTGTTCGTGTATTCTAGAACCCTGAAGGCAGGAGAGACTGAAAAGAGTCAAGGGAAGCTTATAAAAGTTAACAGCATTTAATTACACAAAAGATGCGGTGGTGTACAAAATGAAATGTGCGAGTGGAGGGGGGGGGGGTCCAATGCAATTCCTGCCTTTTTCTGTTAAATTACATCATTCTGGTGTCTGTGGTTAATTAAACATTCCCTAATAAACGTTATTCAGCGGCAATAGAAGAGTGCTAACCCCAGTGTGCTCAGTGTACAACATCACATGTCATTTCACCGTTGATTCATGGTTTGAAAATGCAGCATTTCGCCACATGCTAATGCTAACCGGAAGTGAAGCATTTTCAGAATAAAAGTATTAAGTTAATAGTTAGTGAACTTCAGGTTTTTCAGAATAAAACTAATTTAAATTAAATAGTGTATTTAATTCAAATTATGCCATATCAACATTGATTTTAATTTCTAACACTAGCTAGCTAGCATACATTGTCACTATCTGCTAACGTTAGCTTTAGCCTTCGTTTTCTAATAGTTTTTTTCATAGGCTATATACAGAGGTGGTATAAGTATAGATATGGTACTTGATTAAAAGTAGAAGTACTTAGATCGTGTACTTTAGTAGAAGTAGGCTACTCAGATCTTGTACTTAATAAAAGTAGAAGTACTCAGATCTTGTACTTGATTAAAAGTAGAAGTACCAGAGTGTAGGAATACTCTGTTTCAGTAAAAGTCCTGCATTCAAAATGTTCCTCAAGTAAAAGTAGAAAAGTATTCTCATCAAAATATAGTGAAAGTAGCAACAGTAAAAGCAGTCATTGTGCAGATTGGTCCATTTCAGATTATATGATATGTTTTACAATGATTGATCATGAAAGTGTTCTCAAAGCTGGTAAAGGTGCAGCTAGTTTGAATGACTTTGTAGACTGCAGGGTAGCTTGTGGATTTACTCCAGGTGGAACTAAAGTCTGATTCAACACTTGATTAGATTTCACATCATTCATCCACATCTGTGAAGTAACTAAAGGTATTAAATACATGTAGTGGAGTAGAAGTACACCATGTACCTCTGAACTGTAGTGGAGTAGAAGTACACCATGTACCTCTGAACTGTAGTGGAGTAGAAGTACACCATGTACCTCTGAACTGTAGTGGAGTAGAAGTACACCATGTACCTCTGAACTGTAGTTGAGTAGAAGTACACCATGTACCTCTGAACTGTAGTGGAGTCGAAGTACACCATGTACCTCTGAACTGTAGTGGAGTCCAAGTACACCATGTACCTCAAAACTGTAGTGGAGTCCAAGTACACCATGTACCTCTGAACTGTAGTGGAGTCGAAGTACACCATGTACCTCTGAACTGTAGTGGAGTCGAAGTACACCATGTACCTCTGAACTGTAGTGAGTAGAAGTACACCATGTACCTCTGAACTGTAGTGAGTAGAAGTACACCATGTACCTCTGAACTGTAGTGGAGTCGAAGTACACCATGTACCTCTGAACTGTAGTGGAGTCGAAGTACACCATGTACCTCTGAACTGTAGTGAGTAGAAGTACACCATGTACCTCTGAACTGTAGTGGAGTCGAAGTACACCATGTACCTCTGAACTGTAGTGAGTAGAAGTACACCATGTACCTCTGAACTGTAGTGGAGTCGAAGTACACCATGTACCTCTGAACTGTAGTGAGTAGAAGTACACCATGTACCTCTGAACTGTAGTGGAGTCGAAGTACACCATGTACCTCTGAACTGTAGTGGAGTCGAAGTACACCATGTACCTCTGAACTGTAGTGGAGTCCAAGTACACCATGTACCTCAGAACTGTAGTGGAGTCCAAGTACACCATGTACCTCTGAACTGTAGTGGAGTCGAAGTACACCATGTACCTCTGAACTGTAGTGGAGTCGAAGTACACCATGTACCTCTGAACTGTAGTGGAGTCGAAGTACACCATGTACCTCTGAACTGTAGTGGAGTAGAAGTACACCATGTACCTCTGAACTGTAGTGGAGTAGAAGTACACCATGTACCTCTGAACTGTAGTGGAGTCGAAGTACACCATGTACCTCTGAACTGTAGTGGAGTAGAAGTACACCATGTACCTCTGAACTGTAGTGGAGTCGAAGTACACCATGTACCTCTGAACTGTAGTGAGTAGAAGTACACCATGTACCTCTGAACTGTAGTGGAGTAGAAGTACACCATGTACCTCTGAACTGTAGTGGAGTAGAAGTACAAAGTAGCAAAACATTGAAATACTTAATAAAGTACAAGTATCTCAAAACTGTACCCCCGTATAGTACTTGAGTTTATGAACTTAGTTACACCACTGGCTATACAGATAGAAAGACTAAGCCTTGCACAGAGGCATGAAAATACATTTTCAAAATGCTCAACAGTGCTGCCAGAATTATAAACTGACTGCTACACAATTAAAATAAATGCTTTTATATATTTCTATTAGATGTGACTCTTTGGCGTTTCTGTTATTACCTGCTGCTTTAGTTGTTCTGACTGCTAACATCCTGTTATTCCTCATTTTAAAGCCGATATTCCGTGGGGTCGGGGGGTCGGGGTTAGGATCCTTGTCACCTTTTTCATACCTGATGAGTTTGCATCCCTGACTACAGTTGCTTCAGCCTGTAGAAGCTAGTAAGCCTACTATTTGATTTCTTTTAGATAGACACAACATGTTTCATATGCAGACCTTATTTTCCTGTTCCATGTTCAAATAAACCATTTTCAGTGGTAATTTTTGTTTGGTCATGGAACATGAGGTAAAGGTCATTGAGAAGTCATGGAAAATCATTGGTGAAAAAGTGTATGAACCCTGGGTTGTGTTTTCTGACACTTGGTGAGTTCCCTGACACACCGGGGACACATATTCATGTTTAAAAGACGTACAAGAGTGCATTTTGCATGATAGGTCCCCTTTAAATATATATATATTTTTGGTTTTTCAGTTGAATTATACTTAAAGTTCAGGGTAATCAACTGTTAAAAGACATACTGTTCAAATTCTTTTCTCCAATAAATGGATGTTTTCAAAGTCAATGAATAATCTCATTTAATAATCGCAATTACAATTATTGACCCAAATAATCGAGATTATGATGTTTGCCATAATCGAGCAGCCCTACTGTGTACTTCTACTCCACTACAGTTCAGATTACTCCACTACATGTATTTAATACCTTTAGTTACTTTACAGATGTGGATGAATGATGTGAAATATAATCAAGTGTTAACTCAGACTTTAGTTCCACCTGGAGTAAATCCACAAGCTACCCTGCAGTATGCAAAGTCATTCAAACTAGCTGCACCTTCACCAGCTTTGAGAACACTTTCATGGTTTTTCAGGTTCTGAAGGCTGCATTACTCAAAACGGATTATTTATCAAACTCACAATGAAATATTTGATGAAAGCACACATCGTCAACCTTACAATATTGACACGATAGCAATATCCAGGAATCCATTAGTTCTTACTCAAGACTTAAATCATTAAAACGTTATAAAGGTTTATTGCGGCTTAATATGTTCCTTAAATAAATGATCACTGTAGTTTCTATTGGTCATACTGGAGGAAAGAGTTCATTTGGTTCTGACTATTTTAGATGGCGGATTAATCCACATTTAGTGCTTTAGTGAGTATTTCTAGCAGCAGGATAGTGTAAGTAGGGTTAAGTCAAAGTTCCATATACTTTCATCAATGTATCTTCAATCGTTTTTGGACAATGTCTGTGGTTTGTGTCAAGAAGGAATAATAAAAATCACAATTTGGCTTCCAACATGGGATTTGTTGACAATACAAAATATAGAATGTTGGGAAATGTGTCTTTGCCTGCCTGTACAGCTCTCCTCATCTCCTCTCCTTGAAAGTGTTCATCAGAGTGGGGGGTGTCTGTTTGGCTCAGGGCCTCAAACAGCTGTGTGCTGCCATTATTTGGAAGATTAAGTTACAACAACTGTTGCTAATGGAGCACGCTCATCAACGGGGGGGGGCAGACCCTTCACGCGATAGCGGAGCGAACAGGTACAGGAGGGGTAGTTAATCGATCACAGATGGCGTCGTGCTCGCGGACAGAAAAAGAAAGTTAAAACCTAAATGGGTCGCAAAATATACTTTTGCGGACGCTAATATACCTGGGCGGCCCGCCAAAGTACTGTGTGGGAAACCCTGATGTGTGTGTGTGTGTGTGTGTTTGGATGATGCCTTCCAATGCTGTTTAATTTTGTAGAGCTATTAGTCCACTAGATGACAGCAGTTCACAATAACATGTGATTCACTTAACTTCCACACCAATGGTCCTCTCTTTCCACTCTAGTCACATCGTAATATAGCATTTTATACAAACACATTCCAGTGTTTCCCCTACCATTGTCTTGGAGGGGCGCTGCGCCCCGCCAACGGATCCCCGCGACCCCCCTGAAATTCAAGGTAAAATAATAATTATAATATTTGTTTTTTTATTATTCTTTTTTTGTGTGTAATATATATATATATATATATATATATATTACACACAAAAAAATAATATATATATATATATATATATATATATAGCACCGAATTGCAAATAATCTATAACTACTGTCACTTTTCACATTGAACATGTGCTCTTTTATTAAAGGAATGGTCCACTCATTAGATAATTAATCAAAACTTCAGTATTTAGTGAAACGTTATGTTTAAACCATACCCTGAAGAAATCAGCGATATTCCCCGGTAAATAATGATTTTATAGCTCTTTTTTATCAAGACCTGTATATTCCGTCTGGCCGCCGCCATGTTTGCCATTTTCAGTAGTCACGTGATGGTCGTGACGTCATCCATGCGTTCACTTTGTCAACACACGGAGTATTTCAGTTCGAACTCGTCAGCAGAGGAACAAGTTTTGACCAATGTGAAGAGATTGGATGGGGGAATTCAGCCATACATATCAGTATGACAATACGACACCCTCTGTCCGTAGACCCTCACATCGTACAAGGAAAAACTTCCGAAGAAAACCCCCAGTTTAAAGGGAACATGGGAGAAACCTCAGGGAGAGCAACAGAGGAGGGATCCCTCTCCCAGGACGGACAGACGTGCAATAGATGCCGTGTGTAAATTGAAAAGATAATACATTTGCAACATAGGTAGTCCAAATGTTTGGAAATGCATGTGTGTATAATGGGAAGATTATATAAGATACTATATGTATGCATGTAGTACCACCCTTGCTAGCGATTCCCTCTCTAGTTTAGCATACTCAGCTTCGTTGTCCCTGGCCATAGAATCACGATTTTATGGAGCCGGAAAAACTGGGGGGAAATACACACTAGTCGGTACTACGCTATATGGAAAGGCCACCAAAAACTGTCCTGGCCTGGACGTTAAAACGGGGCTAGCCGCTGCAATGGAAATGCGCTATAACATACCTTATTCTTACTCCGAGCACTACTTCTGCTCCTCCGTCGCTTCACACTTGCAGAGGGCGATTTCTCTACTGGCCGAACTGGTGTCCTGGTCGGTGATGACACCAGAAAGACCGATGGTACTGCATCTCCATTGAGTAATGGTTGTTCTTTAAATCCCATGTTATGTTTGATCATACTCTCAGAGTAGTCGTCCGGAAATGTGAAATGTTCGCTGCATACATGAGCCTGTAAATCTCTCGGTTCGGGCCGGCCACATTTCGCGAGCCACTGCCTCCGAATGTACTTCTTATGCTTACCTTTTGGCAACAGATGGAACCGAGCATTCCGTGGATTGTTCCTATCCGAATTATGGCAATATTTCGCGATACAGTGAGGCATATTTGAATAGAGAAACTACAGTAAATAACATGGAGATCAACGTGTCTTCGAAAACCAAACGCATGGATTACGTCACGTCCGGGAAATGGCGGCGCCCACAGTGTTGATGTTATTTCGGTATATAATCAGTTTAAAATCACTGATAATGTCATCGGATTAAAAAAAAAAAAAAGAGAGACTGGCAGAGACTGGTCTGTTTTATCGGATGATAATTTAAAAAAAATGAGTGTCATGAGCATACCATTCCTTTAAATAAACTAAACGCTTTCATTTTAAGTTGTGAGTTTAGTGTTTTTGACTAGGGATGTCCCGTTCACCTTTTTTTGCTCCCGATCCGATTTCAATCATTTGATTTTGACAATCTGCCGATACCGATTTTTCCCGATCCGATCTTTATGCAATGCATTAAGAGAAAAAAAAGGTAACAGATAACGGCTGGTCATCCAACGCGATGAATTCAGCTATCTTGGCTGTTATTGTGTTGGCCTTTTCACTGTTCTGGGGCAGTTTCTCTTTCCCTTTGAAAGTCTCTGAAAGTGTCGGTTGTTTCAGTGCCGTTACCTGAGTGGCTGCTGTGTACTCGCCGTGTCGTTGTTGGTGGTTGTTTCTCAGGTGGCGTATTAGATTGCTCGTGTTGAACGTAGCTCTGTTCTTTCCACCACGAGGAACCTCTGCCTTGCAAACATTGCATCTGGCTGTTACACTGCCTTCGCTTTCAACTTTATAATACTTCCAAACTCCTGACATTTTCTCTGTCCTGACATTTGACTCCCGAGTCACCAGCTGAACGTAGCCTCTCGTTAGCTTACTGCTACTATTAGACACTGCGCCCACTCTGTTGCCAGATTTCAGAGAAATAAGCAACCAGGTCTGAAAACAAGCCCAAAGAAAGCAACACATACATGATGTTGTGTAATTTTAAACGAAAACTAAGTCCTCAGGATGACTTTAAGACGTGAACATGGTCATTTTTGTTTTGTAACATTAAATAAATTAAAAAAAAATTATTATAAAAAAAAAAAAAAAAGAATCCCGATCCCCGATTTTTTTTTCTCCCGATCCCCGATCTTTTTTAAATCACGTGATCGGCTCCGATCCCCGATCACGTGATCGGATCGGGACATCTCTATTTTTGACTCTAAGAAACACTGATGCATTAATCAATAACAATAATCCACAGCTCCTCTCTGCTCCAGAGGATTTAAAAAAGATATATCCCAATGCCACCCAATCCATTTAGCAGTTGAATGTGTTTGTAGAAGTGTATCTTTCAAATGGTTTAACTTAAAGGTCCCATGTCATGGCCATTTCTACTGATCATATTTCCATTGTTGAGGTCAATCACATTGGTTTCTCACAGCATCTCTGTATAGTATGTGTATTCACTCTCTGTCCTACACGGCTTGTTGGAGCTCCTGTTCCCCCCCCCCCCTTTATGAGCCCAAATGGGAACTCAGCCTGAGCAGACACACAAACTCACAGCCAGGCTACGAGTGTGTGTGTGCTCAGGCTGAGTTCAGGCTGAGAAATCCGCGGAGCTGCTCCTGAGAAAAGATAAGGCTGAGTGAGTGTGTGTGTGAGAGGAAGTAAATGGACCACTACGACCAGGAAGAAAAATCGAGGTGTTCTGGGGCAGTCTCATAAATATTTGTGTGAACATACAAATCATTTGTGTGTAAATATGTGATTTGTAAATGTAAAACACCATCCACAAATGCATTTAAAAGATTTGCAAACTCACAAATTAATTTGTAAATGTAAACGGATCTGCAAATACGCAAAAATATTTTCACAAATAAAAAAAAGATCTGTGAATACTATATTTAATTTACAAATAAACAAAAGGAATTAGTGAATATCTCTTTAACATTGACAACTTTCGATCAGGCATTTGTGAATCCATTTTGTATTTGTCAACCAAAAATGCACTTGTGGATCTCAAATCTCTGCTTGTGGATCGTCTTTTTACACACACAGAGTTTTGAGATAAACTTTCCGCCGGTCTCGACCGAAATCTGCTTGTGTCACTCGGTTATTTTCGGAAACCATGTGATGGCCTGTTGATGACATTTCCAGGTTTCAAAGTAAGAGCATGATGGTTTGTTTAATGTGCCCTTTTTGTATTACTTTAAAGGGGACCTATTATGCAAAATGCACTTTTGTACGTCTTTTACACATGAATATGTGTCCTCGGTGTGTCAGGGAACTCACCAAGTGTCAGAAAACACAACCCTCTCTATCAATCAATCAATCAATGTTTATTTATATAGCCCAATATCACAAATGTTACATTTGTCTCAGTGGTCTTCACAGTGTGTACAGAATATCAGTATGACAATACGACACCCTCTGTCCTTAGACCCTCACATCGTACAAGGAAAAACTTCCGGAGAAAACCCACAGTTTAAAGGGAAAAATGGGAGAAACCTCAGGGAGAGCAACAGAGGAGGGATCCCTCTCCCAGGACGGACAGACATGCAATAGATGCTGTGTGTAAATTGAAAGATAATACATTTGCAACATAGGTAGTGCATGTAAATAATAATAATAATTCCTTACATTTATTATAGCGCTTTTACAATGACTCAAAGCGCTTTACATATACACACATTACACATATATCATACATGCAATGGTCAGAAACTGTGGACAATAGCCACAGGAGCAAGTTCAGGTGAAGTGTCTTGCCCAAGGACACACCGGCTTTACAGACGCACCCCTTGATCTGATGATCATTGCACAGCACACTGCGCCACACCGTCCATCTTCACGCCTCGAGGTCATCGAGGCGCTTTTACAAGTATACATTGGTATTATACATGTACTGTGGACAATACCCACAGGAGCAAATCCGGGTGAAGTGTCTTGCCCAAGGACACAACGGCCTGACGCAGGAGCGGGTTTCGAACTGGAGTTCCCCAGCACTCCCCCTTGATCTGATGATCGGATGCATAGACCACTGCGCCACCCGTCCCATGTGTGTATAATAGGAAGATGAATCCACAAGGATATCCATCCAGGACCGATGATCCAGGACCACAGCCACGACTCGCGATCCAGGGCTCGCGATCCAGGACACAGGACCGCAGGATCATCCATGACTCCGGATCCCGGCGTATATAGACACCAAAAAGAAAGACATTTGGGGAAGCTGGGTTAATCGGAACATGAGAGTACACAGGTACAGACAGAGAGAAGGAAGAAGTAAGATGTCCCCCGACAAACTAAGCCTATATCAGCAAAACTAGGGGCTGAATCTAATCGGCCCTAACTATAAGCTTTATCAAAAAGGAAGGTCTTAAGCGCACTCTTAAAAACGGATAGGGTGTCTGCCGCCCGAACACAAACTGGAAGCTGATTCCACAAATGTGGAGCTTGATAAGAAAAGGCTCTGGCTCCCATTGTACTTTTAGAGACTCTAGGAACAACCAACAACCCTGCATTCTTGGAACGCAATGCCCTAGTAGGACAGTAGGGTATAATGAGTTCTTTAAGGTAAGATGGTGCCTGCCCATTAAGGGCTTTGTAGGCGAGGGTTAGAATTTTAAATTATATCCTGTGTTCTATAGGGAGCCAGTGTAAGGCAGCCAGAACAGGAGTAATGTGGTCCCTTTTCCTAACTCTGGTTAGTACACAAGCTGCAGCATTTTGAATCAGCTGAAGCGACTTGACTGACTTCTTGGTACACCCTGATAATAAGGAGTTACAATAATCCAGCCTTGAAGTAACAAATGCATAGTTTCTCTGCATCGTTTTGAGGCAAGATATGCCTGATTTTTGCATAGTTACGTAGATGGAAGTAGGCGGTCCTTGAAATTGATTTTATGTGGGCGTTAAAGGATAAATCCTGATCAAATATAACACCAAGATTCCTTACAGTCTCACTGGAGGCCAAATTAATGCCATCCATAGTTAGTATAACTTTAGATAATTTGTTTCGTAGATTCTTCGGGCCAAGTACAATAACTTCAGTTTTGGTCGTGTTTAACATCAAAACGTTTAAGGTCATCCATGTTTTTAAGTCCTTAAGGCAGTCTTGAATTTTATTTAGATGATTAATTTCATCAGGCTTGATTGATAAATATAGTTGAGTATCATCCGCATAACAATGAAAGTTTACAGAATGATTCCTTATAATATTGCCTAAAGGAAGCATATATAATGTGAACAAAATAGGTCCGAGCACTGAGCCCTGTGGCACTCCATGGCTAACTTTGGTTTGCGTGGAAGATTCATCGTACAAACTGAGAGCGTTCAGATAGATAGGACCTAAACCAGCCTAAAGCAGTTCCCTGTATGCCAACTAAGTGCTCTAGTCTTTGCAATAGGATATCATGGTCGATAGTATCAAATGCAGCACTGAGATCGAGCAAAACAAGAATAGAGACAAGTCCCTTGTCTGAGGCTATTAGAATGTCATTTGTGACTTTAACCAGAGCTGTCTCTGTGCTATGATGTGTTCTAAAGCCAGACTGAACATCTTCAAATAAATCATTGTTTTTTAAGTAATCACACAACTGTTTTGCGACCGCTTTCTCAAGAATCTTTGAGAGGAACGGAAGATTAGAAATAGGTCTATAGTTGGCTAAAACCTCTGGATCGAGGTTGTGCTTTTTAAGAAGCGGTTTTATCACTGCTACTTTGACTGATTGTGGAACATAGCCTGATAATAAAGACATATTCATAATATTTAATAAAGAAGTGCTAATTAATGGAAAAACTTCCTTCAACAGCTTAGTTGGAATTGGGTCTAAGATGCACGTTGATGGTTTAGAAGAGAGAATCATTGAATGTAATTGTTCAAGGTTAATGGCTGAAAAGCATTCTAGTTTACTATCTAGTGTAATATTAGAACTTACGTTTCCGGGAGCTGTTGATAACACTATACTAGTCAAAGGCAAGAGGTCATTAATTTTGTTTCTAAGAGTAACAACTTTATCGTTAAAAAAGCACATACAATCATTACTACTGAGTGCTATGGGAATAGAAGGCTCAATGGAGCTGTGGCTCTCTGTCAGCCTGGCTACAGTGCTGAAAAGAAATCTTGCATTATTCTTATCTATTAATGAAGAGTAGTAGGCTGCTCTCGCTTTACGCAGTGCTTTCTTATATTCATTGAGAGTAATATGCCAAATTAAACGAGATTCTTCAAGTTTAGTGGAACGCCATATCCTTTCAAGTTGTCTAGACTTTTGCTTTATTTTGTGGGTTTCGGCATTATGCCATGGAGCTAATCTATGTTGTTTTATTTTCTTCTTTTTAAAAGGAGCAACAGAGTCTAATTGTATTCGCAGCGCATCTGTAGCACTATCAACAACATGATCAATTTGGGGTGGTGTACATTCTGTATAAGTTTCCTCCCCTACATGCAGACATGATATCGAGTTAAGTATTGGTGGATCTCTTCCTTAAATGTGGCTATAGCACTAACAGATAGGTTTCTGTATAGTATAGTAATGCTAGGCCACGCACGTACGCACACACACACACACACACGCACACACACACACACACACACACACACACACACACACACACAATGAGGGTGAGGGTTCTACACGTCTTCAATGGCTAGCAGTTAGCTTAGCCGGATGCTTTTGCTCGGTGCCAAACTTGTTGGGTCCAAGATTAAGCAGAGTATGAGAATACAAGGACAGTACTTTCTGAGTCGGTCAAAGGGGGAGAGCTGTACAAAGACAAGCCTCGATCCTGTCTGAAGGACAAAAGCTTGAAGCTCTCTCTGTGCAGCGTAAGTAAGGAAGGAAGAAAGAAAGGAGAGGAGTGAGGGAGGGAGGGGGCACTAATACAAAAGAAGGCAGGAGGAAAGAGGTGTCTCAGCCAGCAGAAGGGGAGAACACAGTGCAAAAACACTCGTCCCTGCTAACTCCACCCAGCAATGATGATACCACCAGGACTCAGTTCACACACACCAGACTTTGTTCCACCGTGGGAAGTGTGTGTGTGTGTGTGTGTGTGTGTGTGTGTGTGTGTGTGTGTGTGTGTGTGTGTGTGTGTGTGTGTGTGTGTGTGTGTGTGTGTGTGTGTGTGTGTGTGTGTGTGTGTGTGTGTGTGTGTGTGTGTGTGTGTGTGTGTGTGTGTGTGTGTGTGTGTGTGTGTGTGTGTGTGTGTGTGTGTGTGTGTGTGTGTGTGTGTGTGTGTGTGTGTGTGTGTGTGTGTGTGTGTGTGTGTGTGTGTGTGTGTGTGTGTTGAGCAAAGGGATGATGGAAGATGTGTAAAAAATAAAAATCCACAAAGAACAACAAGGAGGAGAAGGGGTTAATCCGAGTGCTGCCTCTCCTTTGTCTTCTCCTGCCGCTCTCTCTCTGACTGACTGCTGCTCGCCCTCAGCATCCACTCTGCTGCTCACTGTTTTTGTTTGAGAGGAGGGGGAGGAGGAAGAGAGGAATACAGAGGGAGGGGAGAGAAAAGATTCCTGTGGAGCGGTGCTACCCATTCATCGCCTGATCTCGGCTGGATCCAACTTAGTGAGCCCATTTGCTTTTCTGAAAGCCTTGGAGACCTGTGTGTGTGTGTGTGTGTGTGTGTGTGTGTGTGTGTGTGTGTGTGTGTGTGTGTGTGTGTGTGTGTGTGTGTGTGTGTGTGTGTGTGTGTGTGTGTGTGTGTGTGTGTGTGTGTGTGTGTGTGTGTGTGTGTGTGTGTGTGTGTGTGTGTGTGTGTGTGTGTGTGTGTGTGTGTGTGTGTGTGTGTGTGTGTGTGTGTGTGTGTGTGTGTGTGTGTGTGTGTGTGTGTGTGTGTGTTCTCTCCAAGTCTAGTTGGACAGAAGCCAAGTCCATGAGTCAGCCAGTCAACATGCAGCTCTTAGGTTGACTAAAACTACTGACCACATTGGGCAACAAACAGTGATGCAGATAGTCCTGTGCAGAGACATCCTCTATGCTGGGAACATGCTGTGTAAAGTGTAACATGTGTTAGTTGACTGTGTGAACATGTGAGTCAATAACATGGGTACTGCTGTATGCACAACAGCAGCACTGATCTCTTTGCAGCCTCTATCCCAAGCCCCCAGGAAGTGTGCCGGGTGTTGCAGCTCATTTTCATAGGGACCGTACTACACCCCCGTTCAGTGCAAGAGGTAGTTTGGCCCAAACATACTTATTCCCATTGACTTAAATTTGGAAAGAGATGTCTGTAAATCAGTGTATAATCTATTTTGATCTTAATAAACTACCAAGTAAAAACACTTTTATAGCCTTTATTTCAATCATTAGGGTCTAAAAGTGGTAAGATGCGCTAATGCTGAATCCAGATATTTTCTCTCCATTCATTTGACTGAGCTGAGCGTGAGGTCGGAGGCGGGCGTAAGGACAACTCAAGTGCGCATTGTCTTCATGGTAAACATCTTGGATGCAGTTTTTCCGTAAGCCGGTATTTACCGGACTTTGACCGGATGCATCTTTAGAAGTCTGGAGCGACGCTCGGGGCTTTCTTCTGAGGAAAAATAATGTTTCTACATTTTTATTAGGGGCCGTGCTCAAATCCACTGTTGTCGATGGACACGCACCTCTTGTTTTTGTAGCCTTTATTTAACCAGGTGAAGCCCCTTGAGATCAAAAGATCTCTTCTTCAAGGTGACCTGCAGGACATTAGTTACACATGTAACATAACAACAACAACAACAGAACAACAATAAGGATGACACACAACATAATGTACAGGGTACAGTTTACAGACTCTATTCACAGTGACAGGTACCATGAGTATCAGACAGCATGGCACCCAGTGAGTTTCAGAGTGATGCAGGGGAACCAAAGTGCTCAGTTTCAAACAGGTTTGCAGACTGTTCCAATTTAGTGGAGCTGCACATCTAAAAGCTTTCTTCCCTAAGACAGTCCTAGCACTTGGCACATTTAATAAAACCACATCATGAGATCTCAGGCAATACGTACTTTCAATTCGTCGAGAGATCAGAGAGCAGATATAAAAAGGTAGTTTACCGAGCATGGCTTTATAGATGAACATGTACCAGTGACTGAGCCTCCGTGCAGTCAGTGAAGGCAGACCAGCCTCGGCATGCAGGGTGCAGTGATGAGTCAGTGCTTTACAGTTCGTAACACATCTCAGAGCGCTGTGATACGCAGCATCTAACTTTTCCAGGCAATGGGCAGTGCGACCAGGGCGCCACGGCGGTGCCGGGCATTACATAGTTTAACTTTTAAATGTTTTTCAGCTCAGTGAGTTTAACACATTCAAAACGAATGCACCAGAGCTTAAAATGGGTTGGCTTAAATGAAGTGAATATATCTGCATGTTTCTTGTTGTTCTGAGTTTGTTCCTTTTTGTTGAAATGGAATCCTCAGAATCCTCTTGATGTGACCCCTGAGGTGTATTTTTTTGTTTTAAAAAAAATTATTATTATTATTAATAATAACGTGTGCATAGAATTAGTTTATTATGTAAGTCTGTTTAATAGGTAAGGGGGACAAATAAAGGAATTTTGATTCTGCGCTCCTGCTGGAGCAATGCTGGGGAAAAAGAGAGGACTAAAAGCAAGAGTCTTACAAGTGGCGCCCCGCGTTAACTTTACACACTGTATTATCCACAGAGAAGCTCTAGATCAGGGGTGGCCAACCAGTCAGAGGTTAAGAGCCACATTTGTTCTCTGTTACTGCAAAGAGCCACATCAAACACAGTCACTGATACCGCTTGTTTCAGTTTTTTGTTTTCTGGAGACAAGATTTCAACCACGTCACTGATGCATTTTTGTGGCATTGGGATATTTTTTAAATCCTCTGGAGCAGAGAGGAGCTGTGGATTATTGTTATTGATTAATGCATCAGTGTTTCTTAGGGTCAAAAACACTAAACTCACAACTTCAAATGAAAGTGTTTAGTTTATTTAATAAAAGAGCACATGTTCAAGTGAAAAGTGACAGTAGTTATAGATTATTTGCAATTTGGTGCTATATATATATTTAAAAAAAAAAATGTATATATATTTTTTAAACACCTTGAATTTCAGGGGGGGGCTCCACCGGGGCAGCGCCCCTCCAAGACAATGTTAGGGGAAACACTGGATAGTGTTTAATCAACGATAGGTTTCCCCCCCCCCCTCAAAGGTGATTGGTTCACTGCATCGCAGGTATTATTGTGATTGGTTCTTGGGCCACATCAAAATTAGACGCGCTGTCATCCTCTCATACTGACACCTGACACCACACATACACACGTAGGGAGAGCCGGGACGAAAGTAACACGGGACGAAAGTAACACGGGACAAAAGTAACACGGGACAAATGTAACGGAGCAAGTTTATCCGAGCCCAAACAACTTTGACCGGCCAAATTACGTCAGAATGATCAGCATTCAATACTTAACAGACCTATTAAATATCAGGTTTAACTGTCAGGAGCAGTGGCGGCGCCAGAGATTTTCTCTAGGGGGTGCTGTGGGGTAGCTTGACGTTTCATAGAGGGTGCTCAAACATTAAGGGTTTCCCATTAATGCACCAGCGCTACAGTTGAATTTTCTACTGCAACACTCCGCACACACACACAGTGTACCTGCGACTGTTACAATGAAGGCTCGGTAATCCGCTCACGGCATATAGGTGTAAGCAGGGTAAAGTGCTATTTTTACAAGTGGGGAGTGGACCTCACCTCCTCGAGATTTTTTTTTAAATATTGAAGTTAAAAGCATCAATCTGATGTACTTTGATAGCCAAAATGAAGAGATCTATGGATATACAGTATCTCTCAACACACATATGAAACAGAACTGTAAACAGATTTTCTATTTCTTTATAGATATTTTACAAATCACTCCCCTTTTAAAACAAACCGTTTGAGACCCACTGAGATAACTCGACTAAAGTTAACTATCTAAACACTGAGAGTCCTTTACTTCACCTGAGCTGAGGTTATCTGAGACTCTCAGCCTGACAGGAGAGAGTTCTCCCTCCACCTTGTTGTTGAAAAAGCTCCTTATATCTGTTAGCTTGGCTAGCTAGCACCAGATGCTAACCACAACGATCTCCGGTAGATACCCACCGGTGCGCTCTCTCTCTCTCGCTTGCGCACGCACACAAAATGGCTCGTGCCACACACACACACACACACACACACACACACACACACACACACACACACACACACAGACACACAGACACACAGACACACAGAGAGAGAGAGAGAGAGCAGAGCTTGAATGAAACACAGAGACCCAGAAGTAAGCTACTTGTACTCACGAGGCCTATTATGTGCAGAATCCCTCTCGCTTTCAGGTGGTTTTGATTGATTGTCCACACGTGGACGTGTAAGGACTAAAAAACGATCCATTTTTCACTTTGCTGTGAGCAAATAATTTGGTGCTCCAGCTAACAGGAAGTCACTCAAGTGTCACAAAGTAATTTAGCCTATGGGTAGGTCAAAAATCGAATGGGTGCTGGCCATTGGCCTAATCATATCACCTGTGTTTGCTTTATGTTTTTGGTCAAACATTTATTTGTTTCACATTTGCAATTGATGTAATCAACACTACTCCCTGGTCAGGAGTAGTGTTGTCAAGGTACCAACATTTTGGTTTCGATACCAAGTCAAGAATTGCGATTCCGATTCTTTTTCGATACTTTTCTTTAAAAAAGGAATTTTTTTTTTTTTAGGAAAGAATTCGTATTAAATAAAATACATTTCTTACAGACAGGCCTCGTGGTGTCCGTAGGCTTGCCCTCACTGTCAGAGATATAGCTCAAATACTTCCACATTTCGCTTCTGGCGTCTTTTTTGTCAACAAGCCGAGGCGCAGCGGCAGTTGCACTCCCACTTGCAGCCATGCTTCTCGTTTTCTCACATGCTCTGGCAGCTAGCGCGTGCACGAGAGAGGGGAGGGACTTAGAGCGTGCTTGAGAGGGGAGGGACTGCAGGCACAGCTGCAGTGCAGGGAGTGGAAGCAGAGCGCTGAACACACACGTCTCTTATTAAAACGGCGCTTTCTCACCGGAGTACTTTCCCCCGTCATTCTTAAAGTACCGATACTAATGAAACGGAGGAATCGTAACGTTTTTAACGGCAGGGTATCGCGGTACCTTACAAGTATCGGTACACCGTGCAACACTAGTGAGGAGTCAGTGTCTCTCCCCCAAACTCACACATCAGTGTGCGAAAAAGTACACGTCCCACCGTCCGGGACGTGTTATTTACAATATCGGACAAGTAGATCTTTCAATTGACTTGTCCGGCGGACAAGTGACGTTTTTCGGCCTGATTTATTGACAAATTATTGATACATTCAGTTTACAAAAGGCAGAACTCATTCGCAAATTGTACGTGTCCGCCATTGTTCGTTTAGAAGTGTTAGTTTCGGTTCTTGTCGATTCCTAAGGAAATGCATCTCGCCGCTTTCTGTACAGTTAGACGGGGGCGGGGCGGGAAGTGTAGCACAGTGGCAGGGTTGGGAAGCAAAACTCTGTTCCGAGTAGGAACAAATAACAATTGTCCGGTACCGGGATTAATAAGAGTTGTGAGGACAGGAGGCGAGGCCGAGCCCCCGAGCCCCGCGGACTGCAGCTCACTCTATGCTCCGTATCAGCTGATCGCTGCACGGTGCAGCTCAGCGTTTCTCTCTCTCTCTTTCTACACACAGCAGATCTGCTGCCCGTTTAACAGCCTCATCTTTGTCAAACTTTCTTATGTTCTTTCTCTAACACATAATGAAGGTTATTAAGCGTTAATGTTGTTAATATTGTCCGCCATTTCCTTTATGAAGTAAAGAAGCCTCCCTGTCTGTGTCCTCGCGCTGTCCTCACACCCCCGGACCCCCAGACTCGGAGGAGCACAGGGATGTCAGTATTGTTTATGAAGCAGGGTATAGAAAGTACATTATTGAAATGAAAATACTATTTATTTACTTTTACAAACAGTGAGCAGCGGGGCAGCTGCAGCATGTGTATTGCAGGACATGTGTAAGCGTGCAAGTGTCTTTGAGTTGTAGAAAAGCGCTAGGCCTATAGGCTATAAATATAATGTATTATTATTAGGTTTTGTCCTATGTGTTGGACATGTGTGGTTGGACTGTGTCTCACAAGCAGGTTGCAGTGTAACATCAGAGGAGACTGGGCCAATTGTACATTCTCAAACTGCACCACTTAGAACTAACTAAACAATGCAGAGATTATTTTTATATAATTGTATTCAATAACTGTAAGAAATTCAACAGTATGAAGTGATTTGTAAATAGGAATACAGATTTGACTTAATGTTTTCATAAATATATTTTTCTCCCAGTTTGTCATGGGACTTATTTTGACCCTCTCAAAGAACCGGAATCGAGAACCAAAAATAACCGGAATCGAAAAGCAGAACCGGAATCGTTAAAATCAAAACGATACCCAACCCTATGTGTGATGCATTAAAAGCTTACCGCTCACTTACGTTAGCGGTGTCGTAAAAACCGTGGGAAAATGTAAAATACGATGACGAAGAAGAAGATTCCAGTGGCCCCAATTTTTGTCCATTCTGGACAAGTGAAAAATGTATTCGGACAAGTAAATTGCCAAACTCACTTGTCCATGGACAAGTACTCTCTAAAAACTTTTTCTCACACTGCACATATACAATTCGATATGAACTGAAGAGCCGCATGAAACTAGGCAAAGAGCCGCATGCGGCTCGAGAGCCGCGGGTTGGCCACCCCTGCTCTAGCGTATATATATATATATACATATATATATATATATATGTAGGTTATGCTAACTGAGCATGTTCAGTTAGCATTAGGGTTGCAAAGGGGCGGAAACTTAATAATGTAGTTTATCTACTTTTAGTAGTTTGTTTAAATGTTTTAATGATGTTGTTTTTGTTTGTAGAAGTGCATCATTCCTTGATTTATTGTAAAATGAATCTGAACTTTTCGATCTGTTATGATGATAAACTGAAGCAATTTCTAAATTAAACCAATTAAGTGAGTTTTAAATCGTCCTACTTAGTTTATAAGGAAATTATGAAGAGGAACAAATTAAATGATATCTATGTAGGTGCTGACGCTGTTGGCGGTTCTAGTGTTAACATACATTTAAATTAAATATGTGTAATGGAAAATGCCATATGATTTTATTGCCTGGAATTGTGCCTTTTTGAACAGACTTTTTGAGTCCTAGCTATATTGTCTGCAGTTCTAGAGTTAATAAGAATCTAACATGATTGTCATCGGTCTAAATTAGATTTCAAATGATTAACTGTGTTTGTAATGAAGATCATAGTGTGGGTTGAATCCATTTTCATAACCACTGTCTTTTAACTGATTTAAATGCGGAAACTGGGCTTCATGAGAATGTCGTATGACTTGACTTGACTTGCTTGACCTGAGCAATGACTTGACTTGACTTGCTTGACTCTCACCACAGTGACTTGGGACTTGCTTGATACTTGTAGGTCAAGACTTGAGACTTGCTCATGACTTGCACATGTAGGACTTACTCCCACCTCTGGTCAACACTGTAACCTCCACATTCTGTTGATAGTGAAAGGTCATTTTATTCATTTCAATGCTGGCTTATAAATTGTACTTTTATTGCTTTGAAAAGTGATTCGGCACAATTACTGTGTTAAAGGTCCCATGTCATGCTTTTCTGGTTCTTACCCGTCCCCTTGTGTGGTATGTAGCTTTCTCTGCATGTAAACGGTCTGCTAAGTCACGAACCCTCAAAGTACAACCTGTAGCGAGTAAAACTCTAACACAGAAAAGACCTGTATGGGCTTAGATTTGTCTCGTAAATATTTGTGTGAATATAAAAATAATTTGTGTGTAAATATGTGATTTGGTGAGCGGAACAAAACACACACTTCAGGTTAGAATATCACACGTAGCTATTTTAATTACCTCCCAAACTACTGTAACTAGTTATAGATAGGTTTAGTTTTACTGTCGGGTCACTGGATCCGCGAGCTGCATGATACTGACGGGCTGTCAGGAGAGGGAGAGAGCACTCCGTTTATTATTCCCGTGTTATTGTAAATTACTGTACACGTTTGAATAAAGTAGTTAATCTACTATAATTAGTTTGTTTAATATCGAATCATATCAATTTGTTTTAAAGCTCAATAAATAACAAAGAAGACCTTTGACCGGCACTTTTCTCATTTTGTCCAGAAGATTTAAACTTTAACGGACATGTTGACCGGCGGAAAAATATTCTAACTGGAACCATTTTGATTCAAATGATTTCACTTTTCTGCATTTCTCCGCCAAGTTCAGCAACACGCTTACTTGTTTGTTGTAGCTAAAAGCAGCCACAGAGACCATTCAACTAATAACATATTCAGCTTTTTCAGCTAAATTCAGCCACAAATGTTCACAGTTTACAGCATTCACACGCATTTTCTGCAGGAAATGCATTTTCTAGTTACTACTCACACCTCATTCAGTCTGGCTCCAGCAACCCCAAGCGTCTGTTCTCCACCATCAGCAAACTTCTCAAACCCTGTGACAACGCCACCTCGTCCTTCACCACCGAACAGTGCAACTCCTTCCTCTCGTTTTTCCAAAGCAAAATCAGCAACATTTACAGCAATCTGACACCCTCATCAGCACCCCCCACCTCCCCTCCTGGCTCCCCTCCCCCCTTCACCTCACAGCCCCTGTCCCACTTCTCCCTGTGACCCCCATGCAACTGTCCGACTTCATGACTGGAATTAAATCCACCTGCACACTTGACCCAATGCCCTCCAAACTCATCGCCACCATCATTAACTCCTCCCTCAGATCTCAAAAGCCCTGGACTCACACCTGACATCATGTCCAACTTCCGGCCCATCTCAAATCTCCCCTTTCTGTCAAAAATACTTCTGCGTGTCGTTGCCTCACAACTAAAATCCCACCTCAGCTCCAATGACCTCTTTGAGTTATTTCAATCCGGTTTCCGATCAAAACACAGCACCTAAACAGCTCTTCTCAAAATCACAAAAGATCTCCTCCTCTCCTCTGACTCCGGCAACCTGAACATCCTCATCCTCACTGCAGCATTCAACACCATCAACCACACCATTCTGCTGTCCCTCCTCGAATCATCACTCAACATCACCGATCCATCCATCCAGAATGTCAACTTCCATTGACAGCAACACTCTATCCCCCCCCCTCACATCCGCAACTTCGGAGTCATCTTCGACAGTCAGCTCAAATTCAATCACCGCATCAATCACATCACCAGGACTGCCTTTTTCCACCTCAAAAACATTGCCCGTCTCCGCCCATCACTCTCCTCGTCTTGAAAATATTACATCATAAATAATAAGAAAGTGTTTCAAGAGCGCATAGTGCCAAAAGCCAAAAGCATCCGTTATTTATTTTGGTCTCACGGCTTTCATGTCTATTGGCTTCTTAAAAACAGCGGGGATCAGCTGTTGAACTGCTGTTGTCTTTTTCCGGGCTCCAGTGATTGGCAAATCTGGCTGATGCCTTCTGATGTGATTTAGCATGTTTGGCGTGTGTTTCCATTAGCATACCACACTGCTATCGAACAACGCCGACACACCGTCCTCGTCCGATCCACCACTCGCACACTTCATCGTTATTTAGTCCACAGGGAACCCGAAATGTTCCCACACAGCTGATTCAAAAGAAGCAGGTGGGTTCTAGCTTCTGTGTGTTATCTGAAATCGCCATACTAACTTTTCTTATTCTTGTATTTTGTTGGTTTTGTTGTTGTGTTTCTTCTTGTTCTTCGTTTGTTGTTTAAGGGCGGCTGACAAACAGCTTTTAGGCGCAATTCCGCCCCCTGGATTATATATAGTGTAGTGGATACTGCCCTGAATGACAGACTTTTTTCCCACTCGTAAAAAAAGGCGTATTCGTCGTGTGACTGCATGTGCCGAACCGTGACGGTACGGGATGAATACGGATACCGTTACACCCCTAGTACATATATAAACGCAGGGCCGCCCCTCCAATCACGCAGGCTGCATGGGGCCCCGCCTTGCGCAGGGGGCTCCGCCCAGAGGGCCTCAGCTGCTGTGCGCTTTTCTCCGTGCAGTTCTCCGCTCACCCCCTGCGAGAGTGAGAGTGAGAGGTGACAAGGGGAGCACGTCTGTAACCCGACACTGTTGCAATGAATCGACATCTGACCAATCACGGCTTTGATACGGCCACTAGTGCAGGTGAAGAGATGTCGGTGAAAAGACAGTTTCAGTCCGGCGCAAGCAAGAGGGAAAAAAACAAAACATGAAGAAACTAGAGCATCACTTGAAGGTGGGTTATTGTATAAGTCAAATTGCCAATTGCCATATTAAAACATCAGCTGCAATTCACGACATGAAGAAGGCAGTCTCCACATAGCATACAGGCTAATGGAGATGCAATTATTTCCAGCATTCTTTATTTAACATTCATTCAAGTATGTGATGTCTTTTATCTGCTAATGTACTGGAGGAAGAGTGATACACTGTCTGTCTACTGTAGTTGGCTTACATAACAGTTAAAGTTTACAGCCTAAAAAACATGGAGCATTTTTCCCCTTTTATTCATTTTTATGTCAATTTGCACATTTCATGGTGATGCTCAGCCTCTCCCCTTAACTCCTAACAGTCATAATCATGTCAACCACAACACAGAGAAATACTGACAGAAATGTGTGTGTAGTTGTTGATACATTGCTGACAGAGGGAACTAGAATACAGATTTAAGAAATATCAGTTTTTGAGCATGTCATAAGCATGTTTTGTCTTGACTATATTACAGCTATATTATAATAAAATAAATATATAGTATTTATATTATTGAATTGATTATTATTATTAGTAGAAGTAGTTTATTTGCATTCATTATATTTTAATCTTTTTGAGGCTAGTATTTGGCAGGAAATGCAGACGTAAATTCACCTGTAAATGCATACTGAACGACATACAAGCACTTTGACCATTTACCTCACTGTATAAAAAAGTAACTGTTGATAATAATAATAATAAACAGGAATTATATTTGCAAAGTAGCCTACTTTGTTTCCAAAACATTTTTGTTCACTCGTGTCGGTTGGGGGGGCCTCATCTCACAATGTCGCTTGGGGCCCCAAGTTGGCCAGGGGCGGCCCTGTATAAACGTAGTGTTAAAACGCCGATATTTTTTTATAGTTAATTATAGACAATCAAAAGTAAATTGAAGCCTATCTGATACTTTTGTCGCACGTGTGACCGGTGTCTGTCTGCGTTGTGTATGTTTCTCAAAGAGGACGGCAGACAACTTCTTTTTTCCTTTTGGTCCTTGACCACATATTTAAATCTGTAGCATAAAATCACACGTGCGCGCGTGGAAGGTGAAGTGTCCACATGCACTTGGAGGTGACATAGGAATGACCATGAAACATATTGGCCGACCCGAGACAGGAATTCTTTATCACAAAACGAGGGTGACTTTTTGGTTTTCATGAGTCAGTTTAATACAACGGTCCAACATTTTATTTATGTGAGGTTCTAGGAACTGCCAACCTTGGGTCAACCATTGTTGCCCAAATATTCAGTATTTTGCGTAGGGAAACAACTTTTTTGACTTGGTTCTTCAATATCTGTGTGAGGATGAAGAAGACGAGCAGCTGCACGCTCAAGAGGGCATGGCCCAGCTCTGAGGTGTCTGCAGAGCCTCTGAGGGGGACTACAGAACCCACACACAGAGCAAGAGGAACCCCTACCCGCCTCAGTATCTGTGTCGGAATCCGCCTGCTTACAGACACACAGGTAGTGTACAGCCGCTCGGATGTTAGGTTTCACCACACTTTGAGAATGGCTCACCGCGGTGGAGATGTGCACTGGGAAGTTGTTCTCACACTGACATTCTCTTCACAGAAACAAGTTAGACATGATCATATACAATATTTTCATATTGATACACTTTTAATACCTCTTTGTTGAATGTTTTGCAGTAAAAGTGGAGGCATAATATTTTAAATGAATACATTTAAGCATATTGAAGTTTTTGAGTTATTGAGTGTTTCTTTCAAAATGACTTTTTATAACTTTTTTATTAAATGGAAAAGAAGACTCAGGGGTGCCATACTTCCATGTTCACAGTGAGCTTCTTAGCTTACTAATGATGGTTGTTGCCATGGATACTGAATGGTTTCCATGGCAATGTTAGTGTGACTCTTCCACCACCATGTTTAACAGTTCATTACCAATTCTGATTGCCTTAACAGGAATGCGGGGATCTGTGGTGTGTCTTCTTATCTGCTGGGTAGTGAAAGGAATGAGTAGTTCCCCGACTGGTTATGTTTGCATCTGCTAAGGATTTGTAAATTACTATGTGTTGTACATTGAATGGCTCCGAGAGGAAAGGGATGATGTAAAGAAACTCTGCAGGGTACAGTTAAGGAACTCAGCCGATGAATAACCGCGTCAGAGGACAGTATTAATACTGGGCCCAGTATAGTGGTTAAACTCCGCATAACACAGTAAAAGCACTCAGCAGGGTGAACTTAAACAAATTGAAATTACGACTCTTGGTCAACTATAAACATCTTTTGTTGAGGGAGGCCCAACAAACTATGCCATCCACCATGTCCACATGGTCTGCTTTAAGGCTTGCACATACATTCTGCCTAGGCTCCTTCCACCTGAAGACCTTTTGGCTTTTCGGGTTATAGGTTATACATACCGTTGGTTAGGCGTTCCACACATGTGTAACATTCACGGATACACACTTCAAACAGGGCCGCCTTAATGCACGGGCTGACCTGGGCTGAAGACCAGGGGCCTACGGAGATCGCGGGCCTATCATGAGCCAATAAAAAAAAAAAATCTCTGGGCGAATTGCAAACCACGCCCGTAAAACTCTGAAAAGTTTTGTGAAGCCGCCATTGTATTTACTGGCATTAGCATTATTAGCATTAGCCCGCGCACCAACGGAGAGAGAATAACTTATGGCAACACAAAAGAAAACATGGGAGCGGTGGAGAGGTGTCGGCGTTCTGGCGATTTCCTCGGAAGGCTTCAGTAGAAGCTGCTGGGAGTCCCAGCAGCTTCTACTGAAGCCAGTCACCAACTCCGGGCAGTATACGCCGTGAAGTTGTTTAAGAAGAAGAAGAAGAAGAAGAAGAAGAAGAAGAAGAAGAAGAAGAAGAAGAAGAAGAAGAAGAAATAGAAATTAGTGTGTCCGAAAGTGATTTGGATGATGAACACAGTAGTTAGTTGGGAAAAAAATCAAATGTATGCCATCTATCTTTTTTACAAAGGAGTTGAAAAGGGATAAAGGTCATGGGGGAGTGTGGAGATAGAGAATAGAGAAATATCTTACGATCCCAGATGTCTTCTGCTTCTGAGTGAAGAGACAAAAAGAGAACTGCATTTTATTTATTCCTGACTGATAATGTTGCAAAATTACCTTAATAAAAAAACTCATCTGCTACAAATCTTACTTCATGGTGTTCAGAGAGGATTGGAGACATTTTCAACACAAATACCTAGAGATGATCCGATCACGTGATCGGGGATCGGAGCTGATCACGTGATTTTCAAAAGATCGGAATCGGGAGGAAAAAAATCGGGGATCGGGATTTTTTTAAATTTCTTTTACATTTAAAAAAAAAAAAATTATAAAATATTTTTATTAATTTATTTAATGTTACAAAACTAAAATGACAATGTTCACGTCTTAAAGTCACCCCGAGGCCTTAGTTTTGGTTTAAAATTACACAACATCATGTATGTGTTGCTTCTTTTGGGCTTGTTTTCATAGACCTGGTTGCTTATTTCTCTGAAATCTGGCAACAGAGTGGGCGCAGTGTCTAATAGTAGTACGTTCAGCTGGTGACTCGGGAGTCGGGACAGAGAAAATGTCAGGAGTTTGGAAGTATTATAAAATTGAAAGCGAAGGCAGTGTAACAGCCAGATGCAATGTTTGCAAGGCGGAGGTTCCGCGTGGTGGAAAGAACAGAGCTACGTTCAACACGACCAATCTAATACGCTACCTGAGAAACAAACCCCAACAACAACACGGCGAGTACACAGCGGCCACTCAGGTAACGGCACTGAAGCAACCGACACTTTCAGAGGCTTTCAAAAGGAAAGAGAAACTGCCCCAGAACAGTGAAAAGGCCAAAAGAATAACAGCCAAGATAGCTGAACTCATCGCGTTGGATGACCAGCCGTTATCTGATCCTGAAACACATATCATTGTCTTCTTGAGATGATGAAGCTTGCTTGTTCTTTAGAGCAGAGTTATGGATCTGAGACAACAAAATCAGGCCTTTAGGGCTTTAAGTTGATTACATATTATCAAATTGAATAATTCAATATATATATATATACGACAGTGCCATAGATAAATGTGTTAGTTGACGTCTAAAGGTGTGTTTTGCTCCGCTCACCGGTCCCTCACAGCGGTTAGTGAGTGCGTTGTAGAGGTCAAACTATGCCAAATTAAACTTATATATACATGCTATCCTTGCTATACCCCAACCTCCGCACATGAAAGCTGTCAAACTGTGATCACCAGTTCAATACATTTGATAAATTCGACTTGGTTTCTACACTTTTTTGAACATGTATTTATTTATTTCCAAAACGTATTGAAAAAAAATTGGGTAAAAAAAGAATTTAAAAAAAAAGAATTAAGAAAAAATTGTTTAAATTTTTGTTTTTACCCAATTTTTTTTTATAGGATATGTACATTTCGGTTAACCGGTTAACCGTTTTTTGGGGGGGTCGAATATTATTAAAATTCCCATCCCTAATGTCCATCCATCCATTTAGGGTCAGGCTATCCTTCGATAACCATTTCCTGGTTAATGCCTTTTTAGTGGCAACCAGCAGAATGTTCAATCAGTATTTGTATTCTCAACCATGTCTGTAGCAAATTCCAAAAATAAAAAATCTTGATAGGTATTATGTCTTTGAAAATGTCTTGTAAGGCATTGTGTATTTCCTACCAGTAGTCTTTTATAACTGGACAGTCCCAGAATACATGGAAGTGGTTTGCATTCTGGTTACCACAGTTCCTCCAACATATAGGGGGGGTCCTATCATAGTAGGATTTCTGAGAGGGCATAATAAAATATCGTATCAGGTTCTTCCAGGTATATTCCCTCCAATTCTGCGAGCTGGTACATTTCCATTGATATCTCCACGTCACAACACATTTTTAACAATTTGTTTTAATACCTTCTGATATTTCAGCACAAAAGCTATGAATTGTGTGTGATGGAAGGATGGCTGAAATCCAAAGTGAGTGTGGGATAGAGGGTTCCTAAACACAGCCAGCTGTTGAGCTGATCTCCAGATTACAGCCGTCTCTAATGCTCTTCCTTTCTCTTCACACACACGAGCTCACACATTCACTGCTGCTACATCCCCTTGTGCCCTCAATACATTCATGTCCAGTATTGTCCCAGCAGTCTGTTGATAATGTTAAGACTTGTTTATGTTGACCAATCAGACCTCAGTCTGACTTGACAGATGTGAACTGCTGAGAAAAAAAGCTACTTTATCATGTGGCTCTGTAACATGGCTGTCTTCATCTGATCAGATGTTTCATGCTAGCTGTATGCTAACATTAAGGACCAGCAGGGATGTGGTTGGCAACATATTCAATCTCTAGTGCATAAGAGGAAGCTCAGAAAAGCCTTTTATGCTTAAAGAAACTGGGTCATGTGATGTGTCACTGCCGAGCGGCAACCTGCGGGGCTGTGCACTGAAGCAAAGTCATCTGCAGGTCCTCAATGGCCACTTGGTGGCTCCAGAAAAAAGTCAAAATCCATAACAATAATAATAATGTGGATAATAAAAATAAATGTAACTGGAAGTTAGTGGAGGTCCTAAAGGTCAGGAGTGAAGTGGTCTCAGTGGCGGGTGGAGGGCAGTAGAGTTCTGGATGTATTGACTTTTGTAAAGTGTCTTTGTGCATTTTGAAAAGCACTTTATGAATTAAATGCATTATTATTATTATTGTTGAAATATATTTGTGAATTTGTTTGATAAGCCAAAAAGGATGATCTTGCAGTAGTCCAGTCTGTCAGTGGTAGGAGCAAGAGTGCTTCAGCAAAGGACGGGGTCGGAGACAGGCATTGTTCCTGAGGTCATGTGATGGGGTTGATATGGGGTAGGAATGAGAAGGTGGAGACGTAGAGGATGATGCCAAGATTGCGGATTTGGATGGAGAGGGTAACGTTGAGGCTTAGATGGTCAGTGAGAAGGACTGCGCCGTGTGTGAGGGAATATGGCTGAAAATTAGTATTCCTGATTTATTGCAGTGGAGTTGAGCATTGGTCTTTAAGACCGCGGGGTCTTAAAAAGTCTTACATTTGATAATCATTGGGTTAGGCTAACCCTAACCCTAACCCTAACCTTATAATCATTATCATTGCCATTAATTACCTCGACCAGCTACGAAAACGTTCGTTTGTCACAAAATAAATTACACTGGTTTGACTTAGATTTGAGGGCATGGCTTGAGCATGATGTAATTATGTTATCTATCACATTCGCTAACCTGTCTGTCTTTAAATTCTTTAAACAGCTCTGGATGCCGGTCGGCGAGGTGCTTAGCCAAGTTTGATGTGTTGGCTCCCTTGGTTTGCAGGGATCTAAAACATGTCTGACAGACAGGCCTCGTGGTGTCCGTAGGCTCTCCCTCACTGTCAGAGATATCGCTCAAATACTTCCAAATTTAGCTTCTGGCGTCTTTTTTGGCAACAAGCCGAGGCGCAGCGGCAGTTGCACTCCCACTTGCAGCCACTTGCTCCCCGTTTTTTCACATGCTCTGGCAGCTAGCGCGTGCACGAGAGAGGGGAGGGACTTAGAGCGTGCTTGAGAGGGGAGGGACTTAGAGCGTGCTTGAGAGGGGAGGGACTGCAGGCACGGCTGCAGTGCAGGGAGTGGAAGCAGAGCGCTGAACACACACGGCTCTTATTAAAACAGCGCTTTATCACCGGAGTACTTTTCCCCGTCATTCTTAAAGTACCGATACTAATGAAACGGAGGAATCGTAACGTTTTTAACGGCAGGGTGTCGCGGTACCTTACAAGTATCGGTACACCGTGCAACACTAGTTGCGATAGCGTCTAAATGTGTTTTGGGGGAAATATCCGGGCTGTACAGTAACCAGTACGGTAATAGCCTTTCAGTTCCCCCCAACAATTTGTATTGAAATAAATCAACATGGAACCAGTAATCACTAACTTTGTTTTTCCCTGCCCCTTATCAGAGAACACCGTAACCTAGCAACCAAGCTTCAGCTAGCGGCAGTCAGAAACTCATGTATCTTCGAATCTACTTACAAATAAATATGGGGAAGTGTAAGTTCAACCGTATTTGGTTGGAAAACATCACATGTAGTGCTTGGTTGAAACCAGTGGAGGAACGTGTTTGAAGCCCGCTGCACCTTTTGCAAAAGAAATTAGCGTTTGTTTTGCTAATGTAGCGTTAGCTATTGCAGAGTTAGCTAGTGCAGCAGCTCCCGCAACAACACCGGGGGACCTCCAGGTGACATTTGGGTCTACGTCAACCCTAAAAGCGGAGGTGCTGTAGACGCTAAATACCGTAGCTAAACACCAATCATACAACGGCAACGATGAAAGATTGTAGCTAAGGCAGCAGAGCTCTGAATAGAGCTCTTGTTACTCTCTCTCTCTCTCTCTCTCTCTGTCTCTGTCTCTCTCGCACACGCACACACACACTAGGGCTGCTCGATTATGGCAAAAATCATAATCACGATTATTTTGGTCAATAATTGATATCACGATTATTAAATATGATTATTCATTGACTTTGAAAACATCCTTTTATTGAACTTTAAAGCAAATAATAATTTGAACAGTATCTTTTTAACTGTTGATTACCCTGAACGTATAATTCAACTGAAAAACCAATACAAACATAAATTGAATAAATGATACATTTAAATAAATAATATCAAAATAATAAATACCAATAAACAAGATAAACAAATATTTTGGAGCGCACTTCTACAAGCTACTAAACATATATAAATATGATAAATGAATTAGACTAAAATTAATTAGATCAAATATGTTGCAGTGCACTGTCACAACCTAGCAAAGCAAAATAATAATAATCGTTTATTTCGATTATGTTTTCGTAATTGTGGCAGGCCAAAATCGTAATTGCGATTAAAATATGATTAATTGCACAGCCCTAACACACACGCACGCACGCACAGAGACACACGCTAACACAGTTCTGTACTGTTATGCTGTTATGTTCAGTCATTGTTCTTATGTTGAACATGAATACATTTACTTTGGACGTATTTCTTCTTTCATACAGGCAGTGAGGGCTGACTGTCGGTGGGAGAGATGGTCTTGGAAGAGAGATACCATTTTTGTGTTTATCTGCAAAGCAGATTTTTAAATGTTTTGCAACATAGTGCCAAAAATAAAGGATTTTATAATTTGACATTATAAATGTGTGACATCGATCTAGTGTAGCCACTTAACAATCGCAGCGCTACTGCTCCATACATTTGAGCCAACAAATGATCTTTTGTTGAGATAACCTATTTATATTTCACTTCAAGTTTGAGTTCTACAAAGAATTACAAAAAGTAAAAGTTGTGAAAACGTATTATATTTTGTTCAGAACATATATCTTTTGTATTTATAAAAACATTTAGTTCTACATTTTAAGAAACAACCGAGCGTTTTGCTGGTTACATTTGTCCATGTTTGCATACCTTTGGTGCCCTAGTCAGACATGATACATGAAACACCCCTCCTGACCCGAGCATTGGTTCAGTCACGTCTGTGTTTCCTTTCTGCAATGTTTTCCCTCTTACAAGGCAGCGTTAGCTAGCTAATGTTCAAGGCTGCTAATGCATCCGTAATGACGACAATACGGTGCCACATTAACCGCTAAATCTAATCATTTTTTAAATATTTATTATACATGTTAAAAACAAAACAAAATAAAAAGGAAAAAAATAACAAAAGACTTTACAAGTACTAAATAGTTTCCTTCATGTTCAAAAGGGCGAGAAGAAGCTGAAAACGTTCTGGTCCTACTAGCATACATCGTTCAAGAAAATAAAAGTTCATCGTCAGCATCTTGCCGTTATCAACAGATCATCCCTTTGTGAAAAAACCCCACAAATAATCTTTACAGGTAAACCCAAACTGTCAACAGCAGGAAATCACGGGTCCTGTCCATAACCAGGATTTTGTTGTGATTTTGTTATTTTAGTTTCTATAAAGTTGCACAGTATTTCAGCTCATCATTACAGTTATGCCATAGATTAACACCGGGTGTTGTGATGCACTGAAGTTTGAAATGTGTTCGTATAGGTGTTTTTTTGAATATGCAGTTTCCTCTCAGCATATGTTTGTTTTCTCTCCAGCAGAGGCCTGTACTACGAAGCTGGTTCAACCTAACCTGGATGTGTTTGAGTTAGCCGGTTGGCCTAATCCAAAACATACGCGCTCTCGCTAAACGGTACTACGACGCTGGTTATCAAGTGGATCGCTCAAGCCAGCCGTGTCCTATCTAGTTAGGTGCGCGTTCACATGAAAGGGGTGGTATTTGGAGCATTCGACCAATCACAAACATGGACAAGCGCACTGACAGCGCAGCGTCATACTTCCTGAATGAAAAGTCAACTATAATATTAGACATATGAAGAAGTTAAACTTTAAACATCCATGACTTAAACACTTGATCCAGGATAAAAGCCACAGAGCTGCAGCTGCAAGGTGAATACAGCTGGGAACAGAACACGTGTTTGAATGCGTACATTAACAGGTTTATGATATCACAGCCCGTCTAAAACACGATCTGACTTTAATTACATTTGACTCGAGTGTTTCGTCAACTTAATGTGTTGCTTAAAATAATACTTCTGCATACAGTATGTGACACTGTGAGTGTTGCACGGCCAGATACGGCTCAGCTGACTCAGATCAGGAGATATATGATACATTATGAAGTGATATGCCGCGGACTGTACTTAATGTTACTTTGATCCGGTTACTTATGTTGTGGCAGATATTTAATTAAGCTTTCTTAACGCTAATGTTATAATAGTCAGATTGCTCTGAAGATGGAGGTGATATTCTATTCATGTTCACGTTCACACAGTCGGTGATTTTTGCCGGCCGTCTTTCCTGCAACGGCAACTTTTCTGTATTTCCTTTCTCCTGTAATATGACTTGATCGCTTTAAACTCCGCACACTGAGCTCTGATTGGTCAGCAGGCAGTGCTTTCACTGAGTTGAGCTCTTAGCCTGCAACCTAACCTGGTCCCGACCAGGTTAGCCGCTAAGCATATATTACCATGGAGATCTAGCCTGCTAAAAAGAGAACCAGCTTCGTAGGACCGGAAACCCAGAGTTTTCCCTGAATTTAGCCGCTAAGTGAACATCCTGCTTCGTAGTATACCCCCTTGGTGAGCTAAAAGACTTTCTGAGTGTTTAGTTAACTTTAGTCTAAGTTATCTCAGTGGGTCTCAAACGGTTTGGTTACAAATTATTCAAAAGATTATTTCCGCGGCACACTTTCATATGATCGTTATAAAAAAAATAAGAGAATAAAGGAAAAACAGTTATGAAATACTATATGGCAGTAAAACAAGAATCCAGTTTGAAAGGGGAGTGATTTGTAAAATATCCATAAAGAAAAAGAACATCTGCTTCCAGTTGTGTTTCATCATTGAGAGAGGTATCCATAGATCTCTTAATGTTGCTCTCAAAGTGCACCAGATTGATGCTTTTAACTTCAATATTTAAAACAAATCTTCCCGGGGGAGCATCCCCCCGGACCCCCTAGAGGAGGTGAGGTCCCCCCTAGAGGAGGTGAGGTCCGCTCCCCACTCGTAAAAAAAATAGCACTTTACCCCTGCCTATATGCCGTGAGCTGATGATCGAGCCTTCATTGTAACAGTCACGGGTGTACTGTGTGTTTGCGTGTGGGGAGTGCTTTTGTGCATGCTCTATAGTGCCCGTAATAGTGTTCACTGGAGTCCAGCACCTCAGCACCCCCTCTCAAAATACCTTCCCGCGCCTCTGCTCTCAAGTTACAGCAACCTTGTGTTACATGGCGAGTGTCTCAAAAGGGCGACAACGCCACATCAAATGCATTCCATGTAACAGAAAGCTTGAATAACTTTTGATCCTCAACATCTTGACAGGGTGCTGACCCAATTATGAAGTAAGTCGGATTAAATCTGTAGGAGGCGTTAAAGTACAGAGCTTGAAATTGGCCAAAAAACACTGAAATGGCTGTATTCCTATGAGATTACGACGATAGCCCAAAGAGACTTATTTAAAAAAGGGTACCCGTGATTAGGGATGTGTACCGAGCCCCGGTATTAAACGGGCCCCGGGGCTGAATTATTAAAGTTTACCGTGGTACCATTAAGCTCCGACATTAGCGGTCTTTTTATCGGTACTGGAGACATGTAAAAAATATATGTATATGTATTATTGCTACACAAACATTATATTGCAGTTTTAGTGTCGTTTCTAACATGCAAAAAGACTGCAAAAATGCTTCTATGATTATTTTTAGTATTTTCGATCTCTCTCCCGCCTGCTTGCGAGGGGGCGGGGCAGTTTACACACACACAACACACACGGAGGAGATGGCGGAGAGAACGCGCTCCGAGGTGTGGTTAAACTTTACCCGTCTCGATGCTCGTTGCCTAAAGTCAGTGTGCGAAAAAGTACACGTCCCACCGTCCGGGACGTGTTATTTACAATATCGGACAAGTAGATCTTTCAATTGACTTGTCCGGCGGACAAGTGACGTTTTTCGCCCCGATTTATTGACAAATTATTGATAAATTCAGTTTACAAAAGGCAGAACTCATTCGCAAATTGTACGTGTCCGCCATTGTTCGTTTAGAAATGTTAGTTTCGGTTCTGCTTGTCGATTCCTAAGGAAATGCATCTCGCCGCTTTCTGTACAGTTAGACGGGGGTGGGGCGGAGCGGGAAGTGTAGCACAGTGGCAGGGTTGGGAAGCAAAACTCGGTTCCGAGTAGGAACAAATAACAATTGTCCGGTACCGGGATTAATAAGAGTTGTGAGGACAGGAGGCGAGGCCGAACCCCGAGCCCCGCGGACTGCAGCTCTCTCTCTGCTCCGTATCAGCTGATCGCTGCACGGTGCAGCTCAGCGTCTCTCTCTCTCTCTCTCTCTCTCTCTCTTTCTACACACAGCGGATGCGCTGCCCGTTAACAGCCTCATCTTTGTCAAACTTTCTTATGTTCTTTCTCTAACACGTAATGAAGGTTATTCAGCGTTTTAGCTCCTGAGTTGTTAATATTGACCACCATTTCCTTTATGAAGTGAAGCAGCCTCCCTGTCTGTGTCCTCGCGCTGTCCTCACATCAGCGGACCCCCAGATTCGGAGGAGCACAGGGATGTCAGTATTGTTTATGAAGCAGGGTATAGAAAGTACATTATTGAAATGAAAATTCTATTTATTTACTTTTACAAACAGTGAGCAGCTGCTCACTGTTTGTAAAAGTAAATAAATGCGTGCAAGCGTCTTTGAGTTGTAGAAAAGCGCTAGGCCTATAGGCTATACATATAATGTATTATTATTATTATTATTAGGTTATGTCCTATGTGTTGGACATGTGTGGTTGGACTGTGTCTCACAGGCAGGTTGCAGTGTAACATCAGAGGACACTGGGCCAATTGTACATTCTCAAACTGCACCACTTAGAACTAACTAAACAAAGCAGAGATTATTTTTATATAATTGTATTAAATAACCGTAAGAAATTCAACAGTATGAAGTGATTTGTAAATAGGAATACAGATTTGACTTAATGTTTTCATAAATATATTTTTCTCCCAGTTTGTCATGGGACTTATTTACCCTCTCAAAGACCTGGAACCGAGAACCGAAAATAACCGGAATCGAAAAGCAGAACCGGAATCGTTAAAATCCAAACGATACCCAACCCTTTGTGTGATGCAGTAAAATCTTACCGCTCACTTACGTTAGCTGTGTCGTAAAAACCGTGGGAAAATGTAAAATACGATGACGAAGAAGAAGATTCCAGTGGCCCCAATTTTTGTCCATTCTGGACAAGTGAAAAATGTATTCGGACAAGTAAATTGCCAAACTCACTTGTCCATGGACAAGTACTCTCTAAAAACTTTTTCTCACACTGCTAAAGTGCAATAAGAGTTTAGCATGTAAGGGCGGTAACACGAGCAATTTGTCTAAACATTTAGCAAAAGTGCTCCACATTCAAACGGAGAAATGCACCGGGTTCGGCTGTCTTTCTAGCAGCTCTGTAGCCCCATCCACGAGTAACGTTTCCACGTCAGGTGTTGTGTATGCTAGCAGCAACACACCGAGTTAACTCAATTATACAAACATGGGTTAATGATTAGAGGTAACTGAGTTATTTATTTTGTTAAAGTTTCAGCTATTCTGTTTACAGTTCTGTCATCAGATTATTTAATACGATTTGTTAAAACGTTGTCGTTTCTTTTGATGCGAAATATTATGTATTTAATTTAAATAAAAAGCAATGTTAGTTTAGTTCACAATTTGTTTAGTTAGTTTACCTTATTTTTTTCTCCAAAAGAACCGATAAAAGTACCGTTAAAAGACCGGACCGATAAGCGGTATCGAAAAAAGTAGTAGTACCGTTAAAACCTTAACGATACCCATCCCTACCCGTGATACATAAATCACCTGCCTATAAATGTCGTACATCTAGGTAAAACGTGCAGCAAAGTCTGCTTCGTTAAAGTTTCTCTATTGAATAACCTCGCCACTAGGGGTGTAACGGTACACGTACCCGTACCGAAATTATTCGGTACGGGCCCTTCGGTTCGGTACACATGTGTACCGAAGTGTACCGAACGCATATAACTTTAAACGTAAAAAATTGAGAACGTGAACAACTTTTTGGAAGTAATCTCAGGTGCTGCGTCGCAGCATTCAGAGTAATTTGCACCCATTGTGATCAACGCGTCATAGAGCGAGCAAGTCATTTCATTGGACGAGCTGGTCAGAGGGATGCGTTCAAATGTAATCAGTAATTTGAGGAACTGTCGAAATGGCGAACGCAGATAAAGTTGAGCTCGAAAATGCTCCAGCGTCATTGAAGTCTCCGGTTTGGGAACATTTTGGTGTTGACGGACAAAGACAGGTGGACCGAACCAAAGCTGTTTGTCGGCATTGTTCAACTAACATTGGTTACGCGGCTGGCAATACATCAAACTTGCCCACTCATTTGAAAAGGCATCACCCGAACGTGAATATCACCGGTACCAAAAGACTGAAGTGCAAACCCAACTCCCACTAGCATTTAAGCCTCCACCACTCGCAAACACTTCAGACCCAGCCAAAGCTATTACAAACGGCAAATATCCTTATGTTGCCATGTTAGCAAAGCGCTACCTGGCTGTATCTGCTACCTCTGTCCCTAGCGAGAGGGTGTTCTCCACGGCAGGAGACATTGCTAGTGCCAGCAGATCTGCCCTTTCTGCAGCAATGTGGACAAGTTCATCTTTCTTTAAAAAAACATGAAAATACAATGACAAGCAAATCATAATGTCAAGCTGGCTGCTTAGGTACTAGTACAGTACAGTTCAAATACAGATTATTTCAGTTCATCGAAAAGCTGCACCTTAATGTTTATTTTATTATATTTTATATTTATTTGAGTGAATATTCATAGTTTAATAATAATTAAAAACCCTAAACTAATAGTTTATGTTTTGTGAGTACTAGTACAGTAAAGTTCAAATACAGATTATTTCAGTTTATCGAAATGCTGCACCTTAATGTTTATTTTTATTATATTTTGTATTTATTTGAGTGAATACATTATTCACAGTTTAATAATAATTAAAAATAAATATGTTATGTTTTGTGATAATTTTTTCTGCTGTACCGAAAACGTACCGAACCGAACCGTGACCCAAAAAACGAGGTACGTACCGAACCGAAATGTTTGTGAACCGTTACACCCCTACTCGCCACACCAAAACACAATAACCATATCAGTTGACTAAGTTTATCACTCTTAATGCATGCCAATTCTGGTGCGGGTGCAGGTGCATGCATCCCTAAGCCCAGAAAGTACCCGCTGTTTCATGGCTAACTATATATTAAAGGTCTCCTATTATGCAAAATGCACTTTTTTTGTGTGTGTGTCCAGTGTGTCAGGGAACTCACAAAGTGTCCGAAAATAAAACCCTCTCTCTTTTCCTCCGTACCCACATCTCTAAAACAAAACGGGGGTACAACGGAGCTGATCCAGATTTGCTGCCAATATGACATAATATCAGAAATGTGGGCTGGCTTTACGCCCACGGCCCTATCAGAAACGTCTATCAGAAACAATGTGCAACGTGTTTTGGACGTAATATGGTCTTTGTTTACATTAGCAAGCATCGCTAACAGTCGGAGCTAACTGTACTGGAGAGAGTAAAATAGCAGGAAATAAAAAGGAACTCACCTTGTGGTAAAACCGCAAGAGAAAAAGAGTTTGAGCTCCAAACTGTTTCTGAAATAATGCTTGATGTGGTTTTGAACATGATATGGCGTTTAATCATGGCAGCATTTAGCTGAGTATCTCGGTAGAATTCTGAGCAGGCATAAGCTCCCCCTCCCCCCTCTTTTTTTTCTTCTTTTTTTTTTTATAGCTAAGGACCCAGAATCAGCCCTTCTCTAACAGGGCTGAAACAGAGGGATATGAGGGATGTCTAAAATGCATGATCTGTTTGGTATTTTGAGCATTTTAGTTATCTACAAAAAAACTAAAACAAACTTTTAATTCCATGCCTTTCAAGGGCCCTCCCCCCATCTGGGCCCTGGGTAGTCAGTCCCACTTGTCCCCCCACTACGACGCCCCTGTCTGAGACCCATAATATATGCCTAAAAATAGCATGATATGAGATATTTAACACATGAACAGGGTTTTCTAGTAAGCGCATAACCTTCGCATGCTGGCAAGCTGAAGGTCTAGACTCGACTAAATATAAAGGTGTTCTGGTTAACCTGCTAATAGCAATAAGTCAAAGTGTAGCAGCAGTAACTTCCCGCCACTTGGTGGCACTATGACCATGATTGAAAATTGACCTGAAGGTGTTCTTAGGGTGGATCCTCATGAAATGCATAAAGTTTGGAAAATGTGTGACTATATAAAGTTACAACTGTATGTTTGTCAATGGAAAAGGACGATGCACCTTCACCGCAGGAGCACAACTTTCACTATGAAGCTTCTCTCATGTCTTCACGCTGTTGGGACCAGATTTAAAAGAGACTAGGAGGATGTTAAAGGCGCCCTATTATTATAATTTTCAAGTTCATATTTAGGGCCCGAGCACGGAGCGCTAGGACCCAACGGCGTCCTAGCACGAAGTGCGAGGAACCTATTGTTATTTTGTTTTGTTCCTCTACTGTGACATGGCTCCATGCTTTAATGTTCAAAAAGCTCTTTATTTTCACCCTCTGTCTGAAACCAGAGCCCAGTCTGCTCTGATTGGTTAGCTGGCTGGCTCTGTTGTGATTGGTCAACCGCTTAGATACATTATGTCCTGCCCCTCATCCTATCACGTACAGCGTGTTGGAAGGCCAGCCAATAGAAGCGTGAGTGTTCCAAAGTGATGTCACTATGTCGCAGAAGTAAACAAAGGTCTACAATCAAGGCTTTCCAGGTAGGGGGAGGAGTGAGTGAGAGAAACTCCCTTTGGTGGGAACACAGGGGGTGTTTCTAAATATCGAGGACGCTTCCTTGGTAGGACATGTCTTCCGAGTCACTTCCTTCAGAAGCGAGGCAAGAATCCTTCCTAGCCTCGGAAAACGAAGAATTGTGGAACAGGCTAACAGGTGTGCGTCATATGCCATGCCCCGCCTTAAATGGAGTGCGATTTCCGCCAAATATTTGGAAATTGGTCCGTGCGCAAAGCATTGTGGGGATTTTAAGACCGGGAGTCTACACATGTGCAGCCTTAAAATGTCTCGCTACGAAGGACGCCGGCCTCGGTAGAATTCCAAGTATGCTGGACATTGGAACGGTCCTTCGGCGGGACTCGATGCTTGAAATAGTGGCTCTGGAGCAGCCTTCCTAGACATTGAGAAGCACCCAGGGACTTGAGCCTTTGCAGACCATTCACATGCACAGAAACCTATGATAAGCACAGGGTCCCTTTGCAATACAAATGTGACTTCCTGTTGTCAGTTGGTGGCGCTTTGTCAATGAGCGAATATTGATGTGTAGATATCTTAAAGCTTGGACTGTTATCATCCGTAAGGAATTCGGAGCATATTGAAAAATGTATGATTGAGATCCAGCCACTTCCTGTTTTACTGCGATGGGTGCTATTTCACCACCATGCCACGGCGAGGGCGTTCAATGGAGAGAAAAGCTCTTAGTCTTTAACGTCCTAAGATGGTAATGACATAATTTGAAGTTGATGACATGTATACAGCTGTTCAAATGCAGCATGTATAAAGTACAACAATTGTCAAAATATTGCATGTGAAATTGAAAATGACAACCTGCTGTTGGGATAACGATGTGACACCAATAGGCTTTTTGTGCGTCTCAACATGTTACATACGCTAGCAAATTTTAGACTTGAAGGTGTGAGCGTGAGCAAGGGGCTGTTTAAAGTTTTTGGGGGGGGGGCTATAGAGTCGTTTTGCTGTGAAGTGTTTTGTATACTTTAATTGGAAAAAAAGGACAATAAAAGAAAATATCTGTGGCATCAGGTCATCCACGGAGAGGACAACATCGTAATCAAACATGTTGCTATGGGAAACACCTCCTCACACTCCAATGGCACTGTGTTATTGTCTCTCTGACTGACCATCGTAATTTAGATCCTTGTAGATAATCAATTAAACAGTATTCTTAATTTTTTGATGTGATTAGCAAAAACCTCAGAATC